>NW_027114120.1:307805-315096 GCF_000696795.3 Halyomorpha halys
CAAACAAAAGAATAGACAAGATGAACATAATCAAACTATCTGTATGAAAAATAAATAAATAAAATAACATAATGATAAAATAATATATACAATAGCCAAGAATTAAAATTTAAAACAATACATTATCATTGCAGCAATTTTGTGAGAAATTTTGAGACAACAACAATTATTAGGATAACTCAAAAACAAAGCAAAAGTCTCTGATTCAAAAATAACTAAGCGATAAATGTTTAAAAAAATTAAACATCTTTACTATTTGTGGATTGAATAACACTATTTTAGACCAGAAATAGAATATCTCATATCATCAGTCTAATTCATATTAATGAAGTTGGGAAACAGTATCAGACTGGAAGATTACCTTCAGAAAGGTAATTATTCTCCTAAAATGTATGACCATTAGCAAGTTTTACTCATTAAATGACATTAATATTGTAATATATTAGCAAGAATGACAAATAGGAGAAAATTATATGTAATATATAGATTTTTGTTAACAAGTAAATAATTTATAAATAGTTCTTTGAGTGTATATGATATATTAGTGTTGTTGTAAGCGCATGTTTATGGTTTTGTTGAATTTGTTTTTTAGCAGCCTGAAGATGGGGGAAATCTCCCGAAACGTTGCTGATGATATGAAATAAACTATTGTTTTTTAATAAGGAAGAATTTATGTCATTCACTAAATCCTTTTTAATAGAATATCTCATATCATCAGTCTAATTCATATTAATGAAGTTGGGAAACAGTTTTCCGTCTCCGCGGAGTAATGTGGCGATTGCTTTTTTAGATAGGAGAACATTCAAAACATAAAACATATGGATTGATAATTAAAAAATTTAAGTATTAATGTCTTTTACTTACATCACGGGCTAAATACTTTTTGCATCTTATTGATTACTGCATTCGGTTTACTGTCACTTTTTGCTTTGCCTATCACGCAAAACATATTTGAGAGAAATGTTGTTTTGAGGCTAAAATTAGTCGGGGTGCGTTCTGCGTTTTGCCTTTTTTTTTTATTATTGTGTAAAAAAATTGAGAGAATATGTATTAAAAAATTAATCAAATTATAAAATAACAAAATCCTTCTTTTATTAATCAATTAATTGAATTATCTTAGATCATGTTCGAGAAGATGGTTGGGGGTGCGGTAAAAATTGGGTGGGTTTTTTACCCACTCGTAACGTACCACTGGACGTTTGGATTTCAAGCAAACAGCAACTCCTATCTTTATTTTACCACCCCTTCTTTTCTCAATTTTCCTTACCCATATTATTAGTTATGTTCACCATATAATATTATTGTTGTTTTCAAAAATTTGTTTTTTCTTCTATTCATTTCTTTTGTTAAACTTTACTTATATTTTGCCTCTTTGTCAATTATTATGGTTACATATATTTTCTTTCTCTCAACTTTATTTTTCTTTCCATATTTCAATTTTTAAATTATAATTAACTAATATATTCATACTTCTTTGCATTATATAACTTCATTTTTATTTTAGTTCCTTAATTATGTTATTTTACCTACTTGTTCAATTACCTATGTATACATTTTATTTTCTACGTCTCTCATCACTTCATTTTATTAATTCCATTCTGTAAAATTATTCACTTGATGTCATTCTGTTTATATTTTCTTTCTTCTTTTTTATTTTTTATACTTATTGGTTGTTATCTTGTTCTGTTTTTAGCCCTGATGAAGGCTAGAAACTATAGCCGAAACGTTGGCACAATTAAATAAGTAACATTAACTTATTTGTGTTTCATTTTGACCGTAACCTCAACCATCTTCTCGTACAAGTCATCCACGCTCAACTATCTCTCATAATTATTTATCCTAGATCATATTACATTCACTGCAGTTTTGTTTCTTTCAACTGCTGAAAATTTATAATGGATTTTTATGATTTTTAGTTCTATTATGTGATTTTTTATGCTTAGATTTTCATTTTTGAATTTTTCCCTAACAGATTCATTCCAGTCTGAATATCTTGAAAAACTTAAAGTATATTTTTAAAAAAAAAACGAGACTGATAAATATGTCCCTTATTTATCAAATAGTCCTGCCAAAATTTTGAATTTTGCTCATTTTGCTTTGATAATTTCGACAACATATTATAATTAACTTAAAGCAAATGAGTTGGGCATAAAAAGATTTGATAAAATGTGATGAATTCCATGGATTTTATTTAAGAGGATTAGGACAATCCATTGTCGAGTAATTAAGAAAACCAATTACGTGTGCTAACTCTCACAATTCTTAAACAAATTTAACACTAACGAACACTATTCAAAGAGTGGATGCAAAAAAAAAAAGTATTTTGAAATAAATTTAATTTTTAGCTAATTACGATTTCTTTCCAATATGGTCCAGACATTTTTTTTTCTGGACCCCTGTGTCCAGGAAACCATATTTCGTAGTATAAAGTAAATCGTACATGGAATTACCAAAAATACCATAGAGGAATTCGGATAAATTTGCAAAAATTATAATATAAACTTCCATCAATCATTATTTACGTATACAAGATAGGTTATAGATTTATGGAAGGTAATTTTTTTTTTGTAATTTTCATGAAAACTTTTACCGTCGCTGTTCGAAATTGTTTCCCAATATCTGGCTTAGTCAGCGTGAGCGTTATAAGCTGAAATATTTCAGCTTTATTGAATGGTTTATAAATCTGATCGAGACTATAAATATCCAGAAGATAAAATCCTGGTAAAATACTGAAAGGTCTCCGTTCTAAAAATGTCGTAGAGTTCCATGTCAATATTTTAAGTTAGTTTAAGATATTAATGTTCTTTTAAAGACTCATTTGAACTATAATAGATTACAGATTTAAATTAGGCAAGAAATTAAATATGTGAAAACGAATAAAAATAAAAATACTGGAAGATCGCTGATTGACCGTGTGTTCTATTAATAAATGGAATATTTTAAGGAATATAAGTGAAATATTTTTTTCCGCACCCGAACCATATTCCATTTATTAAAAACTAAAAATATAGTATTGATCACAACGAAAGGCGTGAATTATCCCTTTAAAATGATAGTGATCAGTATACAATATTTAACTTAAAGACTTTCTTAAAATCTATTTAATCAGTAGTTATCCTCAAGGGTAGAATATGAAAAATAATTCCATGCAATCTTATAATATGAATTCTACAGCAAAATATTGAAGCAATAAATTAATTATTATAATAACTATGACGAATTCATACATACTTTGGATCTATCTTATGTAATACTAATTTTATCCTGTTACGATTTTCTATAAATAGTCATAAGGAACAGACAAACTCTAAAGTTTAATCAGACACTTAATCGAAGAGTATTTTAGAACGCCTTAATTGACGATAATTTCATAGCAGATGTTTTTAATCTAGAGATGTCTTATTAAACATATCGTCGTTTGCCACTACTGAATATTTTCAAAGTAAGATATTCATAACTCTTTTGAACCAGGAGAGCGTATTTACAAAATCTACTTTGCCATTTAAATTTTAGGGTCAACAGTTCTGTAAGATAGGAACTATGCCAATATTATACCTACAAATTTCTAATATAATGTATTTCGTCTTGGTTTTATCTGTGCACAATTTGGCTTTATTTATATTAGGCAACATGACGTTGAGTTATTTTTTTTTGCATTCTTTTAAGCAATGCCAACTATTTAGATATATTTTGAAAATTTTAAAAAAAATAGAATTCATAGAATATTATTGTTTTATGAAAACCTTTTAGTATGGAAACTATAAAGGGGCGTTAAATACCAGAAAAGTATAACAAAAGAGTGATTATGAACTTGAGTTAATTATATAAATTAAAAAAATAACTGCCGGTAAGTAGGCCCAGTTGTTCTTTTTACCAACCTCCGGTGGCTACCAGAAATGCCGGAGCGAACTAAGCAAGGTAGGAGTGTCAAGTTGGGACCGCCCAGAAATAAATGTTAACTTCTCCTGGTGAAAATAGAACACACAACTTTTAACTGTTTTTCATTTATTTTTATTTTACGATTCATTGGTATTTTTATTTAATAGGTAAGGCTTTTTTTCATCATAAATTCATAAAACCATCATACTACATATCAATTTATAATTGGACAAATCAATTGTAAGGTATGCGGGTTTAAATATAGTGATGAGAGAATTGTTAGTAAAAAAAAAAAGGTTATTTTAGATATCTCCTTGACAATGTCTGAGGACGAAAACGTCGGGAAAAAATAAACAAGGTTGAAGGAAAAGGATCATAAGACTCAAACAAAAAATTAATATATCCTATCTTAATAAACTTATTAACATTTAACTTATATACATGCGATACTTCATATTTTTTTCGAAGTTAATGTATTGACTTTTGATAGAATCATTCTCAATTATAAATACATTAGTAGAAAAACTTTTATGTGAAATATAATAGTATTTCGAAAGACTGCTTAAATAGTTAGACTCTATTTAACGTGAAAGTTAAAATAAAATGTTTCATAGATTATAAAGAATTCCTTAAATGCTCCAACCGTTTGAGGTCAAATAGCACCTGAGGAGTTCCAACACTGTACATGCATAGGCACATATAGCAATTATAAGATAAACAATTTAGCTGTTATTGTTTCTGTTTAAGAAGGAAGTGAAAAAGGGGAATCGTTAGTAGTTATTTAATGTGTCTGGTTAGTACTCGTACCAAATGTAAATATTTCCTGCTTGTGAATAATTTATTCCACCCACGGGCTTATACCTCGAACCAACCTCATCCCACCAACAGCTTATACCTATCTCAACTGCAAACAAACACAAAATACATCTAATATATATAATAGTCCCCCCTTACCACCGGCCATCATTTTAAATTTTAGCTGTATGTCTAACCGTTGATATATATTTCATTATTTACATAAATTATTAGTAATATTTTGGTTTAAACGCACCTGAATATTATCTCTCCTTACAGGATTATATATTTTTGTCGAATTTCTCCAAAAAATAATAGCCAAAATTCACACTGTGTCAAAAATTAGTGGAGGGGAATGAAAAAGCATCTTATTCCTCTTTGATTAGTGCTGAAATTAAGCCCAAACCTTAAGGACAAACCTATATTCCTCCAAATAATAAATGTAACTAAAAACAAAAAAAAATAAATAAAATAAATCAATATTTAGAAATATAAAAGTAAATATATGTATCATTTAATTGTATTTGATGTAAGTGATTAATCAATTCTGAGTTCTCATTTGTTTTGAGAAGAGATGTTTCTTTTCTTCCATCAGACAGAAGTCCAACTCCGTGACGGCGAAAATCCCAGTTTTCCTTAACAACTTGTGTCCAACCCACTGCTATACCCAGTGCTACATGTTTTGCTATTCAACTGGGGCACCGTGGTCGATGTTCTATTCGAATCTCTGCAGATTTCCCAGTAACTCTTCGTGTCCTGTTAGGATCTGTGAGACCTAGTAGTATGGAAGGACTGACTGATCCTTCAATCTTGCATGGACGGTGGAGAAGAACTTTATTATAGTAGCGCATTTTCGGCTTGCCACTTACCGTCCATTCCATTCTTTAATTGAGTACTCAAGCAATATCTTCTTCCACAGATTCAATGTCTCATCGATCCCCTCGCGAAGTCTCGCCGGTTGTGATACCAGCTCCTGCCTCTTCACTTAAGAATAAGGTAAAGGGACATCACTCCGGCTAACACTTACACTGCCTCATGCGACACCGGCTCCAGGCAGAAGATGCGTACCTGAGGATACCCAAGATCACGCCTTTGTAAATGGTCATTGCAGGGGGGTACCCAGAATGCACCGATTATCTCAATTATGCTCTGCATAATCCACTTATTGACAGGTTCACCCTTTCTCTCAGGTTTCCAGGTAATGTAGAAGTTTCTCCTATTTTTAACGCCTAGACATATAATCTCCTCACCTGTCAGGGATGAAAAAAATTGCCAGGTATATAATCTCCTCACGCTATTTGTCCTTGAACATCCAAACTGATAGGGTGAGCTCTGTCCGTGGGACCTCTTATGATTATGACATGGGTTTTGGCTGCAGTAATTCTCAATTTCCTCCTCACGCACCACTCCGCAACGATACTGGCTTGAGTCCTCAATCTGATTCTGCTCTTATGGGTCACGATGATTGCCAGGTCATCGATGTAGGTTGTAGTGAAGAACACTCTTGTCTTCTAGCAACTGATCGAATACAAGCTTTCACAGAGCCGGACCCAGAACCGAACCCTGCGAGCAGCCTCTTTCTAATTTCTTTTCCACATCCTAGTAGCTACCCAGAAACAGACACTCCGGTGACTAAGGTAACTACTTGCGATGGACTATAGGTTAGAGGAGGTATCGAACTCTAGCTACCACTGAAGAATAGTCCATCAACCAATATACTGATATACTTGTATAAGATTATATGATGTGTATGATTTAACTTTTGATATGTTAGTGTATTATTATTTACCATTTAGTTCCCTGAGCACAATCAGCGTACTGTTACATTCAACTGTAAATTTAAGGCCACGGTAGACGCAATACATATGAAACATACCTTTCAGTACATTTCGAAACGTGTTCTCTGAAGACTTTTGCTAAATCCATGTTGAACATCTTCTTTGCTTTTCAGTTGTTACTTCAGTATTTAAACATGGAAAAAAAAAGTCTGAAGATTTTGAACTTTAAATTTCCTTATCTCAAGACCTTCCATTAGTCATTATGAAATAATCGGCATACTGATTTCATAAATTTAACATATAAAAAAGAGTCTGTATTTTGAAATAAAATCTTCTATTGCCAATCACTGTAAATACAAAAATTAAAAAAAGAAAATTAATTTCATCGCACGTAATATTACGATTGAATATTTTGAAATTAATTATGTTATTTGGTTTATAAAAGCTAGTGAATTTCTGTAGTACACCATTAGCTAGAAGTCGAGTTTCGTAATTCTACTGGAGTTACTTCTTGATGGGGATCATGTTCCATGGGTTATATCCCTTTCAGAATTTCCGAGTAAATTAATAGGATCTACCTGAAACTGCCTTTTATGAACATGTTTCAAAGCCCTTATAGCCAATGAACTTTCACTCAACGCTAATAATCTCACAAGTGTATTCTCTGAAGGGACGATGATAAATGTCTTCAGTACTTCCTATTGGTCTCTTTATTGCTTATCGCACATCGCTATTGTTCACTCCTTGTCCCTAATCTCTTTCATATCGGAGAAGGAAGCTACATGGGCTGCCCGTAGCTCAGTGGTTAAGACACAGTCTTACCAATTTGATGTCTATTG
>NW_027114120.1:315283-327448 GCF_000696795.3 Halyomorpha halys
AAGCTACATTTGTGATGGCCTACAGTTATCTCAACTAGTTAACCTGTAGGTCCATAAGACCCCAGTTCTCTCATTATTGTTTAACGCTCTTTTGTGTCCATATAAGAGCAAGAAGAGAGACTATAGGTTACAAGTTATAGTCATAGCCATTGTTAAAGTGGAAATATATATTTGTAACGTATCAACATAAAATGTGACTGGGAGATTGCTGAGGTGCGGTCAGTGAATACCACAGATCTTTATCTGTGGTATTCACTGACTTCGGAATATCTTTATATTCCGACCTTCATCGGGGTTAATAAAAAAAAAGTCATAATGAATGAAAAAAAAATACAGTTCGAAAATAACAGATAATAATTTTAAAAAAAGATATGTGTCCATTTTTAAACTAATTTCCTGCTTTATACTAAACTTTAGCAAGATTGGCCAATTCGTTTTCGAAATATAATTATTTCAAAGAAAATGTATTTGTAGTAAAAAACACTGAAAAATGAAATTAATATTTCCTGCTGCTAACCTCACCTCTATTTCGCTCTCTAATCTATATCCAGGCTTCTTAGTTATACGAATAGCTAATTCTACTGCTATAATAAAAAAAGAGGAGCCAGAGGATTGTCTGGAGCCATTCTTGAAAGAAAATTCTATGAACAGCGAATTAATTCTTAATCCGGTAGGAGTTTTAGGAGGAAGTCTCATTCTGTCAACGCTGCCATATGCTTGTTGAAGTCCACAAATAGCAGATCTATTTCTGTATTATACACATAACTCTTTAGATTCAGAGAGAATATCTGGTTAACAGTCCACCTACTGGGCCGGAACCCTCCCTGACATTCTCCTATAATATTTTGAGTGAATTTGGACACTCTTTTATGCAGGAGCACTGGCAGTATTTTATAGGTTGTGCTGAGTAGAGGAATGGCTCTATAATTGTATGTAAAAATTACATTAAATTTACTTGTGAATATACCAATGGTTAAAGAACTACTTATGTGTAGACTTTATCATAGTTGGTCACATAACCTTACTTTAAAATTAGTGATTAGAAGATAATCTGTCTCAGCTTCATAACGCCAAAATTACTTATTCTATTATTTTTAGACGATGTTAAACAACATTCTACGTCAAAGGTGCAGGAAACGAGAAAAATCAGAAAGATGATTTTTTTTACATTCACCTGCGACCTGGAACTAATTTGTTTCCTTTGACAAGATAACGGAAAAGAATATCATGATTTATGAATTTCAATTGCAAAAAATCGGCGTATGTCCAAGCAGAGAAAGCAAATAGAGCTGAACTGTTTATTGTACAATATCCGGGCGGTCCTAAATCCCGCCGAGGTCCCGATCCGATCCCTGTACGGCTTCCGTCAGGGCAAACAATAATCTGGCCTCCTGCTATAGCCCTTGGTCACACACCTACAGCACGTAATAAATGGATGTTTACCCACGTTTTTTGCCAACAGCTGTCTAAGGTCCGACCTTCTCAGAATCAACATGTCAGGTCTTACGACCGCCTTAGCCAAATCCCTTATGTTTGCAAGAGTATTAACTCTGACAATTTTTTTATGTTTATTACAATTTAAAAAAATCTTAATATCACTCAGTTACTCAACAATGTTGAACAAAGTAGTGTTAACATGCTATAAGTAAAATGTTACCTGAAGGTTTTTTTTATTTAACAAAACGTGCATTTTATTTCAAAAGTTTTCTTGTCAAGCAGGTGTTACGGATCGAATTGCCAAAACTCTTTAAAAATTTAAGTCATCTTTATGAAAAGCTTCCATATTAATTTTTAATAAAATTATTACGAAATTAGATTTACTGACTTTTGGCGAAATAACTTCTCGTCTAATGTCTCGTCCTAACGTCTTATGTCTCACTCCATTATTCAATCTGTAGTAAAGTCCATGTGAAGAGACATGCACAAGGTTGATTTTAATGATTTTTTTAGATATTGAAAGGGACGGACCTGGATGATCCCTTACCGACTTTAACCAATTCCATCTGCTACTTTAGCTTACAGGTGCTCAAACGTATTTTCCTAGACAAACAATAATTTGAAGACGGGTTTTCTATATTAAAAAAAAAATTTAGAAGAATGTTAGGAATTACTGCATATGTTTGCAGTACTAATATTATCTGATTCGATCGCCTACATTGCACAACAAGCACAAACTTATTTTATATGGCAACAATATTTTAGGTCAGGACCCTAATTGTTTATGTCTCGTTGTTTTTGGAACAATGCAACATAAAAAGACATTGTATATAAACTCATTTTTAAATGGATATTTTTTCTTATTTGAGTTCAAATATTTATTCCTAATCGAGTTTTACAACCCATTTTCTCATATCACCCATACCCTTCTATACTTGCTGGTTATATTTCACTTGACCCTAATCTAACGTCTATGATCGTATAATAACCATGTTTAATAAGTAACCATTAATAATATACCTACAAAAAATAAGAAAAAAAGTACTATTACAAGCCACCTTGTAAGAATGACCTTGATTTTACTACTAAGAATATACCGAACAATTCTAAATTATGAAGTTTTTCCTAAACCTGAATGACCTACAAGTGATAAATGTTCTGCAGACAAGCTGATGAACGTGTAGTAATTTTATATAAATGGGTTCCATCGCTATAAAAATTAAATATAATTGCCACGGCGACCTAGCGTACGCTTTTAAACCACTATTTAAAAAAATTATCTTTAAGACGAAAACATAAAGCCAAGAACTCGGCTGTTCTATTTTCAAAACTGAGTTAATCATTTCTCAAAATAACGCATACCAATAACACCATTACTAAATTTTATGGTTTCTTCTAATTCTTTTGAACAAAATATAATAGCTATAATGATTTCTGAAATTCGATGAGAAAAATGAATTGCACTTCCATTTATTTTCGACAATAGCTAGTGCTAACAACTATTTTGAACCTAATAAAAGTACATAGAGTTAATAATAATACGTAATAATAGCACTGCAGCCGTAACTTATGGTCGTGGAAAAGGTTGTTGCTGGAAGCAGGCTAATATTGCTTTGTTGAAAGGAACTGCTAGCCATTGTGCTTGCCCTCCATTGTTCTGATAGTGAGAGGTATTATTCATAATTCTTGTTTCTCACTTCCTCACTCCCGTATACAGGGCTAATTAAATAACAAAGGAACAGGATAGGAACAGAAGCCAAATCCAGCTTAGTGGGGGTAATCAGTTCTTGAATTAATTCAAGAACTGATTACAACCACATCTACTTAAGAATGCAACGCCCAACTCGGCCTGCTACTGCACACTTTACACTTGTAATCCTAAAACCGGGCCAAATCCAATTATATATATACATAACTAAAATCTTTCAAAGTTTAGTAGTAAGAATACTAACATCCTATCCCGTGTTTCCACCTCCAATACCTATTCCATTCTCTCTCCCAAAAATCCGACTTATTGGCCTACATCCCTCAAAAAGCGTCCTGATATCCTTGAAATATTTATCACCTCCCAGATTTCTCCCTCTCAAGCCATTGTTGTATCCCTAGACGACCTATCATCAGATCACAGTCCGGTTCTGCTATTTTTACATTCAAGCTTTGTACCAAAGGCCTTCACCCCTTCATTGATAACAGGAGACTGGGACAAATTTAAATGTGAACTGGAAACTAAACTGGACATAAACATTAGACTGAAGAGAAAACGAGACATTGACGAAACTATTGAAAAACACATCATCAATAAGAACAAGTATAACTGACAACACATCGACTAATCGAATCAATGACAATAAACAAAATAACCTGCCCCAGCATATTCGTATCTAATTAAGGGACAAACGAAGAGCAAGATCGAAGTGGTATAGAACCAGATATCCAACTGACAAAACGTATTACAACCAAATTGACTAACAAACTAAAAGTAGATATCACAAAATACCAAATTACATACCAAAATACCGATTATAACAGCACTTACTAGACAAACGGTCTAAACTTCCAACACATTACAAAATACTGATCTACATGACTAATAAGGCCAATCTGGACATATGGAGTTGAGCTTTGGGGCTCCACTAAACCTTCGAATTCCTCTCCAATCCAATCCTTACAATCCAAATCCTCAATGCTCCTTACTTTGTCACAAATAAAATCATATATAAAGACTTTAATGTTCCCTATGTAACCGATCTAGCCCGAATCAGATATCACTCCTTCCATTATAAACTCCTAGTTTCTAGCCTTGGATCCTCTTCCATTCCTGACAATCCTCCGAGGCGCCTGAAAAGAAGATGGCCACGAGACCAGCTAGTGTAATATGTCATTAGAGTGCTACCAATGATACCAATGGGTAGTTGCTCTACATGCCTGTAAAACTTCATTGTAACTAAGATCAAATATACCGAATGTATTATGTAATATACAGTTGTAAATTTCAATAAAGATATTAAAAAAAAAAGAATACTAACCTCAGGATCTCTTAGCTTACTTTAAAGTAAAAATCTGAAATTATATCGTTAAAATAAAAGTGAAGGATTAGAAAACTGCGCCGATTCGAATGGCCTCGTGTGTTGACTTTTATTTCTGAGGTGGTACCTCAAAATAAAAACTTATATAACCCTATATTTTATAAATGACATATGAGGAAGGGTATATAAAAAATAATAATAAAATAGTTTTAAAAATTATACTGCTTTTTATAATATACCACCTTATTTGCAAAATAAAATATCATACGGTCATCACTAAAAAAAAAATTTGTACCATAAAGAGATACTGTTTTTCTGTTTATGCTATACCTACATAAAACCTCCGTTTCCTTCAGATCTTATGGGATAATATTTGTAGCTTTATATATCGTAATATTAACAATTCTTTTGTCTTATAAATATTTGCTTCTTAAAAAGATGTAGTTAAAAAAAAAATGTGACACTTCCCAGCAGCGAAGGTCTAAATAACACCCCAATAAACTCTTGTTTGGAGCCACGTCCGCTGGCTACTATTGTACTATGGGTCACAAAAAAAAAAGTATTCTATTTTTTTAATTTGTTTAGAGCAGAAATAGTATAATTCATTCTGTTCTTGTCCCAACCCCCTTTTTCTTAAAAAGATAATTAATTAATATCTACTCTTAACACTTTCTTGAGACTGGTTATTATTGCTTAAATAAATAAAATTTATCTAATTTTAGTCTCAAAATAATTTATATTTCATTAACCGTCCTCAAGGACAATCTTAATGCAATTTTAGAACTACATCAATTTTAATGCCTGCATAAAGTTTTTGAAATTTATATGGTTCTAAAATTATAAAAAGTTAAGTTTGTCCTCAAGAATGGCCGAATTGGCCGAAACGTGGCCGAAACGTCGGGCTTATAAAGAAATTAAAATTGTTTTGAGACTAAAATTGGATACAATTAATTTATTTAAACAATAATTAATAAATTGACTACTGAGCGGAATATATGCTCATAAATTGTTGATTATGCTTGTTACTGACTAATTTTAGCAAGAAAGCTTTTAAATCGAATCAAAATCTTTATAATAATTTCTCTGATGTGTTGAATATCTCAATGTTTCAGTTTTAACTTTTCCAACTTTTGCACTGCTCTGCTCATTTACGATTGACCAGCCTACTGGATTCAAAAATATTTTTCAGCAACTTGAACCTTTATTCCCATTTTTTTTTTTTTGGAAATTTAAAGAGCTATCTATATCTTTAAAGTAAAGCTATACTTATATTTTATGTTTAAGAAAATTACGTTTGATAATAATAAGCAGAAGGGTGTCATATTGTATTAATCATCATTATAATAAATCCTGTAACGCTATAACTCATGAAGGGTAAGGGAATTAAAAGGAAATGTTGTTTCAATTATAAAGGTTCGGCAAGGAGGTAATTGTTCAGGAAAACATCTTCTGGACGACTTGAAATTTATTTTTAACTCAGAACTTTTGGTTAATTTATAGTATTGGCTCTGTTAAAAGATGGCACATTTCTTATCCACCTGTTCTTGAATTCATATGTTGTTCTTGTTGTACCAGATTTGAGGCTTTTATAAATTAGCTGTTCCTTTTTTACTTGTTTTGATTAATTGCCCTCATCAGCAGCATGCAAGAGTAGATCCTAAGGGATTTGCTTACTCACACAGGAAGAACCAGGAACCAACTTAAGCCCTTTCCATAAACAATTCATCAGTTACCCCAACTAAAATGAACAAATTTCTGAACAATATATTGAACACTCTAAATCGAAATAAAGTAGCCTAATAACAAAAATGATCAAATTTTTATTTCATCCATGTTCAATCATGTATCATAATGTCAATATTTTTAAATATATAAATTTTATACAGTCTAATTTATATATAATAGTGAAGCCACTACTAAATAAATGAGTTGGCCGATAACCGAACTGTAAGACCATGCATAACGAATATTCACTTTATAGATGCTGGCTAAGCCACAGGAGGGCTTCCAAACCCTCAGAATTGACTGATAGCTGATTTAACAAGAATCTGAATCGGGGATTATTAAATAGCGTTACTATTAGACTACCCTGTTCTTTTAACACATTAACATTACTTGAAAATATAATTGCAGAAATTGATTTAAAAACATTTCATTTCATGATTGCTGGTAAATAATGAAGAACTAATATTATAAATCAATATGTAATAAGAGTTAAAGTTTGATTTTAACCCTTCATTAGTCGCTGCATGAGAACTTCTCTCACGTTAATCGTTTTTCGGGTCTGGAAGCTGCAAGAGGGAGACTGTGGTTCCTATCTTTCTGGAATCTGAAGTTCACAGTCTCTTCCTCCACCACTCTAGCAGCTCTGGGTAAGCGTCCAGCCCTCTTTTATTTTTTAGAGCTCTTGTATCAAAATAATTTTTTTTATATGATTATATAAACCTAATCTAAATCAAAATTTTATATTATAAAAAATACGTTCAAGAGCTCTAAATAAGAAATGTGAGAGAAAGTCTCACGCGCGGCCATCTGTGTTAAAATCGACCGAGCTACCGATGACGGGTTAATATTGAATTGATATTGAGAAATGATTCTTGGTGGAGATTAATAATGCCATCAAGATGTGAGACTGAGCTCAGAAATCTTTAAAGAACATTATCAGAGCACAATATTGAGGACTCGTGCCGTAGTTGGAGATGTGCTAAGGACATTTTTATGAGCCCTGCCCGAAGCAAGACCACCGAAGAAGGAGTAGGTCCTTGGCGCAATAAATATCCTTTACTAACTGTCGCCAGGTGGCCGCTCCACGAGGCACTTAACCAAACCACCCAGTTTTCCCCGCTTTTCCTACTTGAACTCTCAGAGAAAATCTTATATGAGGGGTATTTATTTTTAGCGGTTTAGTTTGTCCCACCACCTTCGATGAACTTTAAAAACAATGCATTTAACAAAAAACAAACATTGGTTATTAAATTTAGGATAAAAGTATACCGGGTATAAATTTGGAAGAAATGAAACAGCGGTTTTTGGTTCGAAAAATTAACAAAAAGAATTATTAATTTTATAATGATGGAAAGATAGTTAACCGTGGATAATATATATAAGGAGGAGATGGTTGGGATAAGTTTTTTTTTTTTAATTTATTTTAACACACTTAATTTGCAAAACTTATTTAATAAGTTGTGTTATTCTTTGACCACAACCGCAACCATCTTTTCCTCATATATTCATTTTATAAGTCTTTTTATTTGTGATATATAATTACTTAATTTTAATATATTTTAGAAAATTCAGTGAATGAAACATATCAGTAATTTACCAATAATAATTGATATAGATAATTTGTCTAGCACGTTAAAAGGCGTTTACTGTATGTTACATCCTAACGTTTTTTGCATCCATTTCTACATCGACACTTTACGAAGTCTGGGTATATCAGCTATATTTATATGTGTTCCAAGTCACGTAGGATTCGCAAAGAATGAACTGGCCTATCGAGCTGCAAGAGAAGCACTCGTTAAAACCAATTTTAACTCAATCATAAATGGGCAACCTCCTCGAAAAGAAAATGAAATATTAATTACAATCTTTGTGGAACGAAAGCCCAAGGATTAAATTAAAAATTATTAAAAAAACACGTCAAGCTATAGGGTACCTCCAGCCGTAAACGTTCTATACAGGAGGTCGTACTGACTAGGCTTAGAATTGGTCACACGAGCCTCACTCACTCCTGTCATACCTCAAAACATACGCCTCCAAATTGTCATTATTGTAACAACAATTTAACAATTAGGAATATCTTCGAGGAATTTGCACCTCAATAGCTTGGGATTGGACCCGAATATTTCAAAAACCCTTAGAAACAATGATAAAATAGTGGAATTCGTGTTTCGGCTTTTGAAAAAGGTTTGTTGTCGCAAATATGGTGTCGAACGTACGAAGATTAAATATATATAAATTAATTATGTTGATGTTTTACGCCACTAAACTATAACAAAGACACAAACAATTTAAAAAAATAAAGCCGGATATATTCTATACCCAATAATATCAGAATAATCTACAAACCTAAAAAAGCATTTCGAATCAGCACTGAACAAGTTAAAAATTAATGTAATTACCTTTTAGAGCAGTGAATCAATTGCTATCAAAAATACTTTTAACAGTATAACTGTCAACATTCTCCGAAACAAAATAAATTACTGAATGAACAGAAATAAAGTTAACATTAAATGTTATATAATTAATAAACAATTTTTGATGAAATTTAATTAAAAATATTATAACTAAGAAAGAAAAAGAAAATTGTAAATTATAAAAAAAAAGGTTAAAAATGAATATAGGAAATTAATTGCTTGTTAATATGGAATCAGTATAAAACTATTTTTCTAAATTCTTTAGAGTATGGTATTTAATATATAATATGATATTATTTGATATGCTCATATTATGGAAATGTGTTTTTTGGGAGGAGAATGCAGACTTGGGAACGTTAATTTCAATAAATTCCTTGTGCTGATACTGGGCTAAAAAAACTTCGACACCTGTCAGAGAGCTCTTGCCAATATGCTATACCGCAGTAGACCATGGATATTTGATTTCTATGAAAATTGCAATAGAGTTCCCCACAAACGAATTTGATTTAAATACATTTTTATGTAAAAAATATTTGACCTATTTTAATAGAAGTATATTTGATTTTTAAACTTATTTAATATTATTTATAAAATAAAAAATGCAAGTGAAATATTATTTTATTGATATTGAAGGTTTTTCATATTTACAATAAAAGTTTGCTGTTTTATATTTTAGAAGACGAGTTTCGAAGTTTGCCCCTTTTATTAATATACTATATGCATGTCTGCAGGTAAAATAAAAAACATAATATGTCACATTCATTTATTTTTCTATATCATTAAAATGTTAACGTTTAAATATATATTATATATTCGCAGACCCTGAGTCAACAACTGAATATAGTGGGTATAAAAAAGTATAGAAGTATTATATAAAAATTAATAGCATTCAATGTTACTTAAAATAAATTTTTCACTTACAAAAAAAAAGTCACAATAAGTCACAATGGTCATTTAGTTCATAAAAATATCATATTATACACTTTTTACTTATAGCAATTAGATGATGATGTAAATTATCAATATTTTAATGAAATGTCTTTAGTAAGAAATATAAGTGTTCATAAATATTTTTATAATTCATGAACACATATAATTCTTGGTTGTATTTAATTGGCATTATTTTAAGTCTTCTTTGATAATGGTAATATTTTTTTTTCTAATTCACTTAATAAAAAATAACTTTAATGAAAATAGAAGGGGTAATAACTGGGCCGTCAGGGTAAGGCTCTATGAATATTTATGATATTGGGGTTGGGTCGGTGGATCATCCATTTCTAGTTAGGCAATGGCCAATTTTTTTTTTTAGAATATTTACCATGTTAAATTAATTAAATGTTGATATATTTGAGATTTGGGAAGAAGTAATTAATAATTAAAGATTAGCATTACCATATTGGATATGTTAGTTTGTGGAAACAAGTTTCAAATATTATGGTATTTCGAAGGCCCTGTTGTAAGATTTCATGAGTTCTCTCAGAACGTCAGAGAATTAATTTCAAAATATACGCTACCTTTGCAAGGTTGGACTGGATTTTGATTAGTTTGTTAACTACTTTCCAGAACCTAGTTGCTGCCTGACAGTACCCAGGTTAAGGTTATGAATAGCAAGTCGTCAGTTTGGGCTGTGATGATTGTTCGTTGTTCACATACGTAATATCTGTATTTCAACCCTAACATGTGGGTCTGAGTGACCCTTGATGAAATTTATTTGATTTAAATTGGTCCTATGAATTAATTACACATAAATAAATCCATTATATTAGACCTATGATTTAATAAATAGATGAAATAATTGTTACTATGCCCGATCGTTCCACCTTTTGCTCTAATGCTTTTGATTATTTGGTTTCGCAATATTCAAAATTTTTAATTTGGTTCCCATTATCATTAGTACATATATTCGGATAAATTTCTTTACTGTCGAATAATAAAGTTCTATACTTCCCACCTCTGTTTTACGCCTTCTTTTATGTAATTTCCCGATAGTTTCACGTTAATTTTTTCCAGTTAATCATAATATCAGGATTTTGCTGCATCGCTACTTTTTTTTTATTAGGAGAATTTATATTTACTAACGAGGTTTTTTCTCAATCTTACTAAAAACAAGAGCTAGCAAATAAAGCCTTCACTCAATTTTTAGCAATGAAAAGAAAAATATTTATATTAAATTTACAGTGATAAAATTGTAAATAGAAACCTTAAAAACTATTACAAAAATAAAATAACTTTTAACATATCCAATATTTACAAAACAATGGTTGTTACAACAAGTTAATTAATAATTATTAATTGCCTATCATGCCTTGATCTTCTTCACTTAGTAGAAGAACTTTCTACTGTGTAATAGTCTAAAAGACGTTAAGAAAATATTTGATGACAACATAATCATATTATTTGCGATAATTTAAAAATATTGTCAACTGTGATGCGTTCTATATTTTTAATCCATGAACTGAAAAAGCACTGACTGGAAGCTCTGCATTTTTAATGGTTTATGCATTGTGAAATAATATTTTGCGTACAGTTGCTGAAAGGTTGTACCAAGGTCAAATCGATATAACCAATTTAGCCGTCTTCTATAAGTATGTACGAATTTTTTTTCTGGTATTATACGGAATAAAAAACATTCACTAAATCTGCATATGGAAATTTATAACATTCGATTTCTCTAACTAAAGAATATAATTCATAAAAGTTAATATGTACCAGCACCCGAACACTCGCAGATAATTTAAAAATCTTTTTTTGATCCGTTTATCATATTTAAATAAACCCCTTTAAATAAAAAGTGAAATAGAAATGTTCGTTCAATACCTGTTTTTTTTACGTTTAAAACATTTATATATATTTTTAAAATGCTACAAAAAATTTATCATATCAATAATAAAATAAGAGGAAGGCCATGGTTTTTTGTTGCCTAAGTTATTATGGAAAATTTAAAAAATCGAAAGCTTTCTTGGGCTGTAATTTCGTACATTTTAAATTACAGTTATAACCATATCAAGACTTGATATTCTGATTAAGGAAACTATAAACATCAAATCCTGTAATTTCTATAATTTTATACACCAAAATAAATAAAGAGGAGGATAAATAAATTTAAGCAAAACACCCAACGGTTTATTATTAATTTTCCATCTAATTAATTAATTTTCTGTTTCATCTCTACTGGAGGTAGGAAAGCAATGTGTTCAAGCCGAAGTTAAAAACAATTGACGTCCTGAGAATCGAAAATATTCACCCCCATTTTACGTTTTTGAACATCAGGGAAATTTCAGTCCATGTCTCTAGT
This sequence comes from Halyomorpha halys, assembly GCF_000696795.3. Lineage (NCBI taxonomy): Eukaryota > Metazoa > Arthropoda > Insecta > Hemiptera > Pentatomidae > Halyomorpha > Halyomorpha halys. Next base: position 327,181 of record NW_027114120.1, read on the forward strand.
CAAATGTTTATTCGAACATAATTGATTATTGTAAACGTTTCAAAGGTGTGCAGATAGATATCTAGTACTACATATATCTTGTCTTATACAGATTTTATTAAATCCTGTCAAGTACTTTCGCTTAAGCATGCGTAAACGTATTTGCTTCGCCACGCCTATATAAAGCAGTATTTATTTCATCAGACCCCGTTTACTATTTCAGCTTAACTTTTTTTTTCATAACTCATATTATTTATTTATTTAAAAAAAAACGAATAGAATATATATA
>NW_027114120.1:327548-334770 GCF_000696795.3 Halyomorpha halys
TTATACAATGCCATTTCTTTGTCACATAGTATGATATGGGAGTGGGCTGGGTCTACCGTGGGGGTCACAATATTGGCCGAAGAGCCACTGACCGAAGGGGTAGAGAAAACTATAAAGGACCGCTTCACTAGGTATTATTGTAGTATTTCCTCTTACGTATTTTCCACTGTACATTTATATTTTGGGACGGCTGGTTCGATTTGACCTCTATCTCGAGGAATTTTGGGGATCGTTTTTTTTTTTTTGGTCGAGTATACATTTTATTAACTACTTTCGCTTACATATGAGAAGTAAAACTCATTTCCTGGTAACGACCTCGTATAAAAAAAAACTCCTCAAGTAGATTTTACCCTCGAACGACATATAATTGTCTTTTAAATATAGTTAACTATATTTAGATAGAATAGAGAAGAGATAAAATAGATGACAAAGAAAAAAATTAAAATAGCGAGGAAGTCTACTAACGCTTGTACTTGACAGCCTTTTTTTCATCCATAAATTACTTATTGCCTTTACTGTACAGTTTATGAACCCTAATAATCGCTTATATTTTTTCAAATTTAATGTTTGAGTTTTTTTCCGCCTTGTAAATAAACATTAAAAAAATAATATTTAATATAATAAGACAAATAATTTCAGCAGTTTATTACATAACTTCATAGCTCTAATTATAGTGACAAGAAAGTAGGTATTGAGTGAAATTAATTTTTTACTCTGATTACTGAAAGTGTCTTATGATGTTACTAACGGTCCTTGTTCAGTAATAGTAGTGAATAGGTTGCTGAAGAGTTAAGTATACGAGAGCGATCCCACTCATATTTCATTTGTGGTTACGTCATCAACACGTGATCATATGATAATAATTTTTAGGTAATCACTAGTTGGCATAGAAATGAAACGACTTCGATGTTCCTCGAAATTAACTGCGAAAACTGTTCAGAGTAAGGAAAATAAACCTTCATATGTTAAACTAGCAATTATACGACTTAATATGTGTTAAATGGGCACAAAATTTTACTGGATTTGATTTCTTAGATTTTTGTGAAATACAGATTTTTAATAATTGTGAATTCTTTATGAATGAATCTTTATTCTGTTTAATGTTCTAAGATGATTTATATATAACATTATATCCCATGCCTTAATTATACCTGAACTCTGCGCCATATTTTATAATTATTGAAGCAGATGATGGGAACAAAAATCACTCAAGCTCCAATGTTATTTAAGAAAAACTCATTTTTAGCATATACGTCCTTTGAATAATATTTTTCCAAATTTTAAATCAATATCTTAAAAAATTAATGAAACATCACGAAGCTGTGCCTGCAGCACTGCTCTTGTTAGATTTCTAACAGTGAAATCTGATTACAATAACGTATTGTTTTATAATACCAGAGATAATGATTAGGATAACAGTACTTTTTTTAATCCCCCTCTCTTGCCATTTCTGGCATACGGGGTGCGGGAGCAGTGGGGTAGTGCGCTGGGGTCTGCGCATGCCACTGCTCCAATGATTAACATTTTTTTTTCTTTTAAATTAATTATATAATTATTAAATGTTTTATTGTGGTGCAGCCCAGCGCTAGGTTGAGCACCTTACTGATGGGGCTGTACCTTGTCCACTGGATCCGTTCGGTAGGTCTTCCTGGTACACATCCGTCTGGGTACCTCCTTCCGTTACTAGGCTGGTCTAGCCCTCCTGGGCCCTGTTTCACAATGAAAGCTAATAGTATTAGTTCGTAGTACAAGTGTAGAAACTAGTGTGGTAATAATACTAAAACTTATTTTTTTCATGAGGACTATTAGTGATATTACAGGAATTAAAAAATACTAATTTACAAGTTACTATTGTACAAGTCTGTGTAACTGAATAAGGATAAATCAACAAGTCTAATAGTATTAGTTTTTACTTTATTATGAAGCAGGGTCCCAGTCTGGTGGTCTGCTCTGGGTCAGCTTCCTCTTCTTCTTCTGGTGGCTCGCCGATGTTGGGAGGTCAAGCCCTTCCCATCGTGAAATGAGTTGGTCCCACCACCTCCTTTCACCTGTAAATAAACTCCCTGAAGAAGGGATAATTTTCTTCTTCCATCAAACGGGGAAAGTCCGACTCAGCGGGGGCGAAAATCCCGGTCTTTCTCGACAGCCTTCCTCGGTGTCGTTCCATAGCGGAGCAATCTAATATCACGTGTTCCACTGTTTCAGAAATCTAGTTAATAACAGTACTGTTCCACATCACAAAATCAAAAAATATAACTGTATAAAATTTTCAAACAGGGTTTTCTCATATATATCTTATAATCAAGTGCCCTTTTTGCAGCTACCACCTAAATTTAAGACCGTTTACAATATAAAATGAACAACAAAACTATCTTTATTAATAAGGTTATCTAAAAAAAATACATAATTACATTAGGTTATAGATTCCAAAGAGGTTACAATTACTTAAATGAATTGAGGTACTATAACAACTTTAAGCAATAAGTGGCTGAAACATGTTAGGAACTCTTTAATAAAAGTTTAAAAAAGTTCATAAAAAGTTTAAAATGTTTGTGAGAATTCACTTTTTACAATCTTCAGAAACAGTTACTAAGGGTCTGTTAATGATAGAAACAAATCAAATATCTTATTTTAAATATAGCTTAATTAGATTAAACCAACAAGCGAATTATTTATACAAGATCTTATGTGTTGGTAATTGGTCTAAAGAAATAATATGTCTCTATACTGCAGTCATGTAACTGATTGAAATAAATGTACTGGGAAAAGTATGCAAATAAAATGTACCTTGTACACTAAAGATCGAGGACATTAAAAATCTTGAACTGGGAATACCATGTAAATATTTTATATAATCTATTTTACTTAGTTTGATTATATTTATTTTATTTATTTATTTTTCTTCTTATATACATATAGAGATTTTATATTAATATTTGTGATTTTATTATTTTTTTAACTTATTTAATTTTTGTTATTATTTACTTTTTCTAAGAAAGTGTATAATTATAAATTATCATTATTAACCCTCGCACAAGATTAAAAAAAAAAACAACTTCTGATAGAAAAACTTACTCATGGAATTTTCCTAGCCACTGTTATTTCTTATTTTATTTATTTATTTTATTATTATTTTTTTTATTTCATGTTTTCTCTAACTAGTGCTGTGTGCAAAGATATAAATAAATAAAAACCTTGGAATTAAACACATTAAGTTTACTTTAAACCAGATGTTTCTTAACATTTTAGGCCAGCATAGAAAAATACTCATGTCATCAATTACAATTTTCTTCAGTTTCGTTACTGAAAATTAGAAAGTTTTGATTATTTTGCATGATTTACCTATTTAAAGGTCATTAAAATTAAGTATTTGGTTAGGAAGCTTCACTAAGATTTAAGTAAGTTGTGGTCAGAAATGTGATGTTTAGAAATTTTCCTGTATGAACAAAATAATAATAATATGTATATTCACTTCTCATGTTGTTTTTTCAAGACTTAATTTAATAAAATAAATAAATAAAAAGATCCCGTAGAATAGCTTCAGTCAAACCACAGTTCAAACATTCACTATTTTGTCTTTCAGATTGTTTGTTTGGGATTGACTAACTTCACTAAAACAGTCAGATAGGATCAGATTTTTGTGAAAGAGAGGGCTTATAAAAATAATTAATTTTAATGGCATTCCCTTTGAATAAGTATTTTGTTAATTGTAAACATGATTATTTGTTTTGTCCTTTTTTTGTGTATTTTATTAAATTGATAATATTAATTTACTACCCCACACTCGCTACTAGAGTGTGATATAAAACTAACCAATTTAAACATATTAACTGATTAGGAAAGATAATCGATTATACGTGGACTGCCCGCGACTAAATAAATTTGGATTAATTGTGGATCACCGAAATAACTAACTACCAACTCTACTAAATAAGTAAGTAGCTTAAAAAACTAATTTAGTAAACGATTTGGATTATCATTAGAATATATACTGATACAGATTAATGTGGATTTGCTTCTCGCTACACCAAAAAAATAATGTAATAAAAAAGTAGATTGTATAATAATAAGTTATATATTCCTCATAGTTCCACCGCTGACATTAAATTTATTCAGGTAAAACTAAAATGAAAAATTGATATAAAGATCTTCCATAAAAGTAGCTACGACGTTCATTTCTAAAATTAACAAACGGCAAAATAAAGTTATGGTAGGAAAATAATCTTCATAAAACTTTTTATGGATGAAGTTTTTTTTTCACAAACAGTATGTTTTAAAGATACTCAAAACTTAGGGTCTTATCCCTGACTGGATTAAGTAATTTTGATTAGTCGTCCCGAAACTGCATAAACCCTGCCGGTCATTAACGCCTGTAATTTATTTATTTTTCATGCATATTAAAATATATAATAATATATAAGTGCCCTGACTTATCCCATTACCATTGTGATTGCGTTAATCTCTGGGGTGTATGCGATACTATATACAAAGCTGATATAATTTTATTATGTTTGTGGGCTGCATTGGGAGTTATAAAAGCGGATGCTGTGAATGTGCTTGATTTAGAACCGTCGGTAAATATTAATACTTATTAATATTTGGTCGTGTAGGGACCGGATTAATTTAATATAAATTAATGAAGGCTACTATAAATTAATACTTTATACTCTAATACTTTATAATGGTGAAGTGTGTGTGTGTGTGTTTTTTTTTTAATTTTGATAGTTGAGGGTTTAATTCCTTATCTTAATTTGTTTTCTATTTCAGTTATTTTGATTTTTTTTTTTTTAGATTATTTTAGTAAGGTTATTCTCTCTGACAGTAGCAAAATAGAATTCCTTTTTTGTTGAAACCTTATAGAAAAGATAGGTTGAAAAATGTATTTATGGGTTAAGTATGCGTTTTTTGGGTACAACTTTGTCATATAGTTAACGGTTTTTAAACTAGCTTTTGCCTTCTGAACAACGGAGATGGTAGGTCTTATTCGACTCACAGAATATGTAAATCTTACATTAACCATGTAACCATAACCACCAGACCGATCTTGTATTAAATAAATTAAAAAAACATAGACACAGAAACTATGGGTTGGATTTGCCTTAAAGGATCCTGTATCGAGGCGCATTGCTGTTAGTAGAGGTAAGCAAAATTTCAAACAAAAACAAACCTGCCGTAATTTATTTTGGAAGAGATTAGAGCTTAATATACTTTAAGGATTGCTTTCCAGTCTGCTTTTAGTTTGTAAACAGAGATCTAAGATTGCCTGCTTCACATTTTTGGTAATAGGATGCATCCAGTGATAAAGATTCCTATGTCAATCCTATATACGGTGGTATAAAAACCTAATTTCAATTAGGCACTTTCTATTCATTTTGGAAACTATAGGATTACTGTGTTCAAAAGGCACAAGAAATTCCGGCCAGGTAGAAATCCGGCCCGTGTGCTAAAGATCTTCATGATTGAACTCCCGCGAGGAAACCTATCCGGTGGAATTCTCAGCGTGTACAAGGGACCTCAAAGTTACACTATTCAGAATTATTCATCACTGGCTTAAACATAAATGTGATTCCCATTGTTTATTCACCTAAACCATCCAGTAATTCTCAATGGTTACTTCAGGATTCCTGTATGTGTTGAAAATGTTCTATAATGTAACAAAAATTGATCTCTCCATTAACAAATTTACAGGGACTTTCGTTTTAGAAAAAAAGAAACTGAAGGAAAAAAAAATTGCAACTACACTGCTTAACTCACCTTCATGACATGCTTCATGAAAGCTAGTTCGATTTTTTTCCTGATTTTTGTGTTCAGCAGGCTAAAATACATTAACAGATATCTTATCTTCGAACATGATACATTTTCATTGTTCCTTAGCGGTATAAACACGCCTTTCTATAATATTCTTAACTTAAGAAATCTCGTATGTAGTATTTATCTCTTAGATGAGAAGACGAACCCTTTTCACAAACCTGTTTCAACTAGGACTGACGTTAACCACCCTACTATTAGGTGAATGGGTTCAGAGGGTCCCATCTTGAGGGATAACCGAACCCATTTGACGGCTGGCCGACCGGTAAGTGGTGCATTGACTTAAATTCCCATTTCTTCATCCCACTAGCCTCCGCCCTTTTCCTTCCGATAGTTACACTCATCCAGTCATTTGCTCTCGGAACATTTCTTCGATCCTAATGCCGACCATTACTGCTCCGTTGAACACTTCAAATAATTCTGGAGGTGATTTTATTCTTCCCCTTCACCACTCCTTTTCCATCCTAGAAGGTCCGCAATTTTCGAAAAATCGTTCTTCAATTTCAGATGGTAGAATTTATCTCTTCGCATCTCAATATAAAGTAAAATAATATTGGATAATGTGACAATTTACTGTACTGATTTTAAATTGATAACAACCTAAAATGATAAGATTATACACTACATTGAACAATTCATGAAAATAAAAAAATAAAATTATTTTTATTCTTCGAAGATGATTCAGTCTTGATCTCCTCCCCCCCCATTGCATATCATTGAGTATTTTTACAACCCTACAATGATCCAAATTATTACATGATTTTACATGTAAACTGATGTTGCCTGATAAATCTATCTTAGTTTGATATCTCAATAACTATTTGTAAGAGAGTATAATACGTAAAGAGGACTATAGATGTCAAAGAGTACGTTAAATGCACCATAAAGATGTATATAATGATTACTGATTACTCTGCACAACAGTTTTCATAATATTTGCCAAAATAGATTCAAAAAATGTTAATTTATTGTTATTTAGACAAAATATATTGGTTTTGAAAACTGTATCAGGGGAACTAACAGCTATAAGGGCTCATATTATAGTAATATAAAAATCTTGTGATAATATCCATATAACATTTGTGAATTTTGTATATCAGTTAAGAAACTTCTTTAGGGAACGTAACACATAAATTACAAATGATTATTAACAATAAAAGACACGAGGCTGGGAAATGGGTGCGGGTACGCTGGGGGAATACGATCCCCAGGCCAAAGGCATTTAATCCAGTTGGCTGAAACAAGGTACGATCCTCCTCTCAGTATCAGGCTGTTGCACGTGCTAGCCCTACCTAAGGGTCTACTTCAAGGCCTCACAGTCTTAAGTGAAATTTCAGCTTCACTACCAACAGAATATTGAAACTTTGTTGTTTAATTTCATTTTTTTAATAACTAAAATCTGTTAATTAGGTAT
>NW_027114120.1:335830-363931 GCF_000696795.3 Halyomorpha halys
TTATACAATGCCATTTCTTTGTCACATAGTATGATATGGGAGTGGGCTGGGTCTACCGTGGGGGTCACAATATTGGCCGAAGAGCCACTGACCGAAGGGGTAGAGAAAACTATAAAGGACCGCTTCACTAGGTATTATTGTAGTATTTCCTCTTACGTATTTTCCACTGTACATTTATATTTTGGGACGGCTGGTTCGATTTGACCTCTATCTCGAGGAATTTTGGGGATCGTTTTTTTTTTTTTGGTCGAGTATACATTTTATTAACTACTTTCGCTTACATATGAGAAGTAAAACTCATTTCCTGGTAACGACCTCGTATAAAAAAAAACTCCTCAAGTAGATTTTACCCTCGAACGACATATAATTGTCTTTTAAATATAGTTAACTATATTTAGATAGAATAGAGAAGAGATAAAATAGATGACAAAGAAAAAAATTAAAATAGCGAGGAAGTCTACTAACGCTTGTACTTGACAGCCTTTTTTTCATCCATAAATTACTTATTGCCTTTACTGTACAGTTTATGAACCCTAATAATCGCTTATATTTTTTCAAATTTAATGTTTGAGTTTTTTTCCGCCTTGTAAATAAACATTAAAAAAATAATATTTAATATAATAAGACAAATAATTTCAGCAGTTTATTACATAACTTCATAGCTCTAATTATAGTGACAAGAAAGTAGGTATTGAGTGAAATTAATTTTTTACTCTGATTACTGAAAGTGTCTTATGATGTTACTAACGGTCCTTGTTCAGTAATAGTAGTGAATAGGTTGCTGAAGAGTTAAGTATACGAGAGCGATCCCACTCATATTTCATTTGTGGTTACGTCATCAACACGTGATCATATGATAATAATTTTTAGGTAATCACTAGTTGGCATAGAAATGAAACGACTTCGATGTTCCTCGAAATTAACTGCGAAAACTGTTCAGAGTAAGGAAAATAAACCTTCATATGTTAAACTAGCAATTATACGACTTAATATGTGTTAAATGGGCACAAAATTTTACTGGATTTGATTTCTTAGATTTTTGTGAAATACAGATTTTTAATAATTGTGAATTCTTTATGAATGAATCTTTATTCTGTTTAATGTTCTAAGATGATTTATATATAACATTATATCCCATGCCTTAATTATACCTGAACTCTGCGCCATATTTTATAATTATTGAAGCAGATGATGGGAACAAAAATCACTCAAGCTCCAATGTTATTTAAGAAAAACTCATTTTTAGCATATACGTCCTTTGAATAATATTTTTCCAAATTTTAAATCAATATCTTAAAAAATTAATGAAACATCACGAAGCTGTGCCTGCAGCACTGCTCTTGTTAGATTTCTAACAGTGAAATCTGATTACAATAACGTATTGTTTTATAATACCAGAGATAATGATTAGGATAACAGTACTTTTTTTAATCCCCCTCTCTTGCCATTTCTGGCATACGGGGTGCGGGAGCAGTGGGGTAGTGCGCTGGGGTCTGCGCATGCCACTGCTCCAATGATTAACATTTTTTTTTCTTTTAAATTAATTATATAATTATTAAATGTTTTATTGTGGTGCAGCCCAGCGCTAGGTTGAGCACCTTACTGATGGGGCTGTACCTTGTCCACTGGATCCGTTCGGTAGGTCTTCCTGGTACACATCCGTCTGGGTACCTCCTTCCGTTACTAGGCTGGTCTAGCCCTCCTGGGCCCTGTTTCACAATGAAAGCTAATAGTATTAGTTCGTAGTACAAGTGTAGAAACTAGTGTGGTAATAATACTAAAACTTATTTTTTTCATGAGGACTATTAGTGATATTACAGGAATTAAAAAATACTAATTTACAAGTTACTATTGTACAAGTCTGTGTAACTGAATAAGGATAAATCAACAAGTCTAATAGTATTAGTTTTTACTTTATTATGAAGCAGGGTCCCAGTCTGGTGGTCTGCTCTGGGTCAGCTTCCTCTTCTTCTTCTGGTGGCTCGCCGATGTTGGGAGGTCAAGCCCTTCCCATCGTGAAATGAGTTGGTCCCACCACCTCCTTTCACCTGTAAATAAACTCCCTGAAGAAGGGATAATTTTCTTCTTCCATCAAACGGGGAAAGTCCGACTCAGCGGGGGCGAAAATCCCGGTCTTTCTCGACAGCCTTCCTCGGTGTCGTTCCATAGCGGAGCAATCTAATATCACGTGTTCTACTGTTTCAGAAATCTAGTTAATAACAGTACTGTTCCACATCACAAAATCAAAAAATATAACTGTATAAAATTTTCAAACAGGGTTTTCTCATATATATCTTATAATCAAGTGCCCTTTTTGCAGCTACCACCTAAATTTAAGACCGTTTACAATATAAAATGAACAACAAAACTATCTTTATTAATAAGGTTATCTAAAAAAAATACATAATTACATTAGGTTATAGATTCCAAAGAGGTTACAATTACTTAAATGAATTGAGGTACTATAACAACTTTAAGCAATAAGTGGCTGAAACATGTTAGGAACTCTTTAATAAAAGTTTAAAAAAGTTCATAAAAAGTTTAAAATGTTTGTGAGAATTCACTTTTTACAATCTTCAGAAACAGTTACTAAGGGTCTGTTAATGATAGAAACAAATCAAATATCTTATTTTAAATATAGCTTAATTAGATTAAACCAACAAGCGAATTATTTATACAAGATCTTATGTGTTGGTAATTGGTCTAAAGAAATAATATGTCTCTATACTGCAGTCATGTAACTGATTGAAATAAATGTACTGGGAAAAGTATGCAAATAAAATGTACCTTGTACACTAAAGATCGAGGACATTAAAAATCTTGAACTGGGAATACCATGTAAATATTTTATATAATCTATTTTACTTAGTTTGATTATATTTATTTCATTTATCTATTTTTTTTCTTACATATTTAATTAGAGATTTAATATGTATATATATATATATATATATATAAATAAAATATTAAATGACTTCAAAGGTGCTACAAAAAGAATAAAATTTGACATAATTGAGGATATGCCAATAGCTAATGGCATATGTATTTAAATTATTTATAAGTATTTATGAAAGAAAATTAATTTCTTTAATTTTTATCTTCTAGTTTACCACGCCACCACTGGTCATACTCTAGTGTGGGACAGTGCCGAGTGGAGTGTGGAAGAAGAGTTTGTTAAGATTACGAATTGCTCTCATGTTCATTATATAATTATAAAGGAACCATTTGGTGAATTAGTTTTGAATTCCGTTCTTTGATAACAATTTAAAAATAAACTTAAAAGTATTGCATTAAAGTCCACTCCCAGCTTGTTTGGTTCGTTCATTACCGTTAATATTTTAAGCTTTCCAACGCATCTTTTTTTGAATAAATAAAATGATCTATTGGTAAACCCATGAGAGACAAATGTATGAAAAATGTCAAAGACAACCCAAAATGTATGAATATTAACTTGTAGTAGTTGAGAATTTTCTTAGTAAATTTCTGATGATTGTGGTGTGTTTCTTTTTCTACTAAGGTGGACACATTTTGTTTTGTAGTCCTGACGATCAGGGCCAACTGTTAATGCAATCAAGTGCATCTTTACATTATAGTTTCTATCATCCGATTCAAACTCCGTATGAACCGTACTGTACCTAAAGAGCGATAACGCACGGTGGGACAGAAAAAAAAAACACTCAATATATATTGCGTATTATAACTGTAAGTATCGTTTTTTTTTTTTCAGACTGCACAATAGTTTAGTTCGCTGTTATCTTCCCGCCATTTTTAAGTATTGCGCCTATAGTGAGAACAACACGATTTGCTGTCCTATGAAGAGTTAAACCAATATATGCGATCATTATTACTGGTAAACCTAACATTGAACTTCAAATGGAATTTCGCCACATCTCTCTTCTAATGAGGAATTCAAGAGTGAAGGTGTAGAGATCGATATGGTCATTGTGAAGACAGGAGGTCCTGAACCAGAACAGATATTGATTGAGTGGTAGGACCCGATGGCTAGATTGGTGAAGACGAAGAGACCTCGTATGGTAATGAGGGGAGCTCCCTAAAACTTACGATGTCTCTACTGCTGAACCTATGCTGGAACAAATATTGTAAATGGTCGTAGAATATTGATGAAGTTCAAGTTAATGAAATATTGATAATCAATATCGATATGATAAAAATAATCAAGTAAAACAATCTGGTATGCCCAAGCGATGAAAATAGTGCATTGTTCACCTTGGAACTGTATATTTTTATTTTCTCATTATATTATATGGTAATCTAATTAACTTTTTAAAATTTCCTATGACTACTTTAATTATTAATTATTATTCTTAAATTTAAACAGTTGATTTTCTAATCAGTTAATAAAATATTATTGTTGAGTTGAGGAAATGATATCTACCAGGTTATTAAAAAAAAAACGTTCTATTCTTATTACTTTTAATTTAATACTTTAAAAAAAAAAATTTAAATCACCAATATACTAGTCTCAAAATTTTTTTCATCATATATTATGGTAAATTTTAATAATTCAGGATGCCCCAAAACCTTAAAGTGTGTGTGTGTGTGTGTGTGTACAAGCCATAATAAATTTGTATGTAGTAGTAATAATTTGAATCACTTGAACAAATAAATATGAAAAGCTACATACTTATCCTATTCAAGCAGACTAGAATTACTCTCTTAATTAACTTCTATTAAGAGAGTAATTCTAATTAAGGCTGCTTCACTTAGTGCTTCAAATATAGCTTTACAATAACTGACATTAACACTTATGCCAATATGGCGCCGGGTCTAATGAGAACGTTGAGGTCATCTTCGAACCAGAGATAGCTCACTTCACTTGCGTTTTAAGCCATTAACAATCGGTAAACATATTTGAGTAGATTTTAGTTGAGCACGTGAATGGAATAAGCAATATATATCATTTGGTAAACGGAATATTTTTGTGATATAGCATTCATAAATTAGGAGTAGTTTAGATGATGAATAAACAATACATATTTTTTTAAATTCAAATTTTTATTTATTGATATGATAATCTGCCACAACGTTGTTGGGCAATAGGTAATAGTGATAACTTATTACATTCATACTAAAGTAAAATAACATAAGAATAAAAATAATTGCAAAAAATTACATACAAATAAATAAAATCCCTCTCTAAATATATACAAATCGGAGGATAAAGAAAATTAACTATATATATGAAAAAAATAATCACCAGTTGCATTTACACTCTTATATAGAATATTTAAACTATCGAACTGAGGATCCCTGAGCCCACTCTATCCCTCACTTATGAGAGTAGAGTTGAGCTCTTTGAGATCCAAGGGCATTCCTCTCACCGCTTCACTGGTAATAAGCCTCAGCAAGTGCACTAAAGAATAAATTATAAATAAAAAAAAACTGATTCCTTTGAAATAAGATTTTTTTAAAATTAAGTTTTTATATATTTTTTAAACTATGTTTTTAAAATTAGAATTCTACACCAGAAACTTATTCAGTTTATTTGAAAACTATATCTACCAAATGTTTGTTACAAATCAATATTTTCTATCTGCATGAGATACCTTTTAAAAATAATAACTTGCCAAAACAGGATATTATTGACTTTTCATGGAAAATTCCACAAATATTTTCGTATCCTAGGACAATATGACTTTTTCCTAAAAATGTGTAATAGAAAGCATTACTAAGTTTATTATGCAATTATATATCTTATGATTTAGATATATTTTGTTTTTTAATCGAATTTAATAATGTTTATCGAATAAAGTTTGATTCTAATATTTGTTTTAAAAAAAAAAATTTCAATTTCAGAGTTAGTTAAAAAAAACCTGTTTTAAAAAATGAAAAATGTGCGTGCATCAATAATACAACATAGAAAAGAACATCAATAACACAAATATTTTTACAATTATTTTATAGTTTATTTTTTTTTCATGCTAAATACTGATTCAGCATCTCAGTAACTGTCCTAGGAATTTATTTGAAATGAGAGTAATGTGAAAACAATTTAGTTATTTTGTTAAAAAAAAAAAATATCTCGTTGAGGACTTTTTCAAAATCCACTATATATTTCACTGTCCCTAACATAATAGAGCAAATCTTAGGATATTGAACATATTTACTTCAATTGTCGAAACAAAGTAAAAATTTATCTTTATAGGTTTATTGATTTGTTAGCTGTATTGGTAAATTTTAGTTTTGGTGTACTGTGGATCTAAAATTGATAATCCAGAATATGAATGAACTAATTGATTTAAACGGGATACTTTCCGCTTGCTGTTTTAGGCCGGCACTGCTATTGGAGGACTCCAACAAAGCCAGATCGTCGACGTTACTAGTAGCAGGGAACCGCTCTTCCTCTAAGACTTCCAATAACTCGTCAAAAATCAGCTTCATAGGGCTGACCAAGTAGAGACCCCTGAGGGCATCCCCTCTTTATGGAAGCTTCTACTTCATAAGACCTCGAGGTAGCTCCTAATCAAGTCGTATGAGATCCTATACAGAATACCCTAGGGATTCTTTGTAGACTCTTCGACGGTGAATTCGTCCAAGGATCTTTTTTTTTTTTTTCTGCGAGCGCACGTCTTCGATTTGCCCTCGCCTTGAACCTATACTCATTACAAAGTACAGTGCTCCTTTCGTCACATCTACACTTCTGCTACGACCGCCGGGCTTTGAAGAGATTTATTTTCATGATGGTTAATGTCGGCGTCCACCATGGGAAAGGCAAGGCATTCACCTTTCGGTGCTGGAAGGGGTTATGGGTGGCTTTTTGCATGGAATCAGTAAACCTAGAAACTCTATGGTCCAGGTCATCTAGTTTTGCAGATTTCGCCTCTTCGACTATCTCTCCCTCTAGCATACTTCGAAAGGCAATTGGAATTGATTCCGCGTGTTACATACTATTTGTCGATGCCGTGAGAACACATTGCCAACACATCAACCGACAGACGTCCATTGTCGAATATTATCTTAGATCTGAGGGTTCAATCGACAATGTATTTTATCAACGTCGGCGAGGTAAGAGTCACATCTATCCAGCTTCTCCATTTGTCCAAAGAGAGAAGGTAGGGCCACTGGATGGATTGTATATAACGACAAGCTGGCTTCTCGCAACAAACTTCCCGAGTTTAGCACCCCTTCTATCAGTTCGATTGGACCCCCAGATCGGGTTCCAAGAGTTGGTATCAGAGATGACGTCACGTCTGAGATCACGTTTCTATTGCTAGCGGTTATCGCTTCTATGGCGGAGATTTCTTCTATCAAGTTTCCTTCAGGTTTGTATAGAGATACGAAATTAAAAGCGACCCTTCCCACCTGATATAGCTTGCTGCACAATCTGCCATGGTTTTCTGTTTCAGACCCATCACGTCAAGGTTGGGGTTGTTGACTATAATAGCAGCCCAGGGCCTCCTCTCTCTACTACTCAGAGCTATAATTCTTGGTGTGAGGTCAAACCTCGCGACCAAGTTACCACCGGCAGCTCGGTTCCTGTACAGCCAGGACATCGTATCGTTGTGCCAGTGATCTCAGCTCATTCGCCACAAGATGCCGACGGCCCATGTTGAGCTACAGGATTGTGATTTTATTCACAGAAAGTCGGTCTCGCCACTTCTTGGGCTCACTTTAAGTGCACTTGGCACTCTCGGCTACCCGATGTGTGCTTCCTTTGGTTCAAGGGTGCAATTGCTCGCACCCAGATAAAACAGTTCGGGGCAGCCTGGGCCTTGTTCATTGGACACTCTTTAAGTACATGGCCCCTTGCTTCACTCCATATACAAACCACAGCTTCCTTCTTACATGTGGCATCGATCGAGGGCTGTGGGAACCTGGCACTTTGTACATTGAGGGGCGTCGAGGTGATCATTACAGGTCATCGACCACCACCCTCCATCGACATTTCCCATTTTTAATAGTTTGAACCTTACCATGGGTGCACTTCTTAGTAAAGCCATCCCTAGTCACAGTAGATAAAAGCAGCAGATCATCATTTACCAATGGAGTGGGGACCGATTTCTCGGTTATTTTTCCCACAAAAATCAAAGTAGTTCCTCTGCGTCCCAGGAGTGAGGCACATCCGACACCTCAATTCTGGGTTTCCTCCTCAGGGCTAGCTTAGCTTGTAGTGTTCGTTCGCGAAGTTCTGACCATCCAACTTTGTTAGCATGAGTACCGTCATCCAAGCGAACCAACAGAGCAGAACATGGACGACTGCTGAATTCACGCCGATTTTTGCAGAGGACGGTAATCCATTTATGATATCAACCGGCCCCACTTATAGTAACGTACGTTGGCTTCCGATTCTGGGTAGATTTGGACGGAAACGATTTGACTATCTCCACCATGGTCTTGGGTTTTGTATGTGCCGCCGAATCGTTCAGCGGAACCTGCTCGGATTGATCTTGCTCGCTTATTGATTTTATCCAGTCAGCTCCAGGTGAATTTTTAGCTTTTTCTTATTTTTTTTTTCTTTTGACCTCAGTAAAATGCGTAGGGTCAGATAAAATATCAGTGAGGCCGACAGGCCCTGTCTTTTATATTTTATTTCCCTCGGTTGTTCTATAGGTGTAAATTCCATGAATTTTGGGACAGACTGGTCAACAATAATTTGGGTAATCATTGAATGGACACTCGGAGAAACTAGAGATGTTTTACTGCCCTTTGAAAAAGCGTAGAAACATTTTCAAATTTTTCCTTACATTCCTTTGTTTTCTCATATATGGTTTCAAATACATCAATTAGATACTGAAACATACAGTTGATATAGGTCTGAACTTTTGTGCTAACGTTCCTGTCAGAATTTTTAATATAAACTCTCAGGTTCCCCTGGATTAATTTTGGTTTCTGGAGTTCAGAATTACAGATACTGTGGAAATGCCACCCTGAGAACCTTTCCATTCCGTTTGGCATTAGTTCTTAAAAGCTTTAAAGATTTTTCTTCTTCAGCTTCTCTTTCCTCTATCTCTTCGATAATATCACCATTGGGCCTAACTTCAGCCATTTAGTCACTAATTAAAAGTTCACTCTAGTCCACACTCACGGGCTTAAAATTCAAATTGTTCAAACTAACCCGACCATGTCCAGCAAGCTATGTCGATAACCTTCGTCATGTTGGGTCTAATAGGAAATACCGATTTTCTAAAGGCACCAGCTCAAGCTGAGTAAACACGAACCCACACCAAAGGAAAAACACCTCTCACCGACCTTCCTCTTCGACTGCTGGGATACGACTTGCTGATTGTGCTAATGAGTCATCTGAATAACCTTGAGTTTTCAGCGGATCTAGTTCGTTTTCGGCTCGAAAGGATAGACTTTATTTCGTGACGGCCCCACAGCATGAAAACTCGACCTTTCTACACTGGTTTGAATAGATTGATGACCTGTATGATAGTCACACTAAAAAAAAAAAAAAATGACAAAATATATATATGTAAGATTCTCGAACAGATCATTATTGAATGGGGGAACAGGGAATATTTTTATTTTTCATAATACCCAAAAATTTAAATAGTAGGCATTTTTTTCCTTACGCCAAAGAGGCATTTTTTTTCTTACGAGACATTTCTGCTATTTTGTTTCGAACAGTCCAGTATAGTTTAGCTTTGCTGAAGTAACTCCTGTCTGTAATCAAGTTCACCGTTGCCGCACATGCAAATATGTGATCGCCAGTCATCTCACCATCTTCACACAGGACGCAGTCTGAAGACTCTGCCACTCCTATTCTCTTGAGGTGGTGCCGCAAATAGTCATGTCCAGTCCAACCTGAAGCATGCCACTGACACCGCTCTTGATAAAGGCAATGGAGGAGAGGAAATAATAGAAATAAACACTGAAATAAAAAAAATACACTAATACATCACGATTATTGAAAACTAATATTATGCAGGCCAATCAAACCTAAAAAATCCAATATTCGGTGTAAATGGACACGCTGTTGATAACTGATGTTTATTTTTCTAAAGAAACTTTCAATGCCGTGGCTAATTAATACTGCCTTTTCAATTACGCTCCAATTAACCTGCGAGGTTTCATTTTCGAAGAGCATAATTGCTGAAATAAACTTTTCTCCCCAATGCTCTAGATCAGAAACTTCGTCACCAGTCGCATGAACTAATTCAGATAACAAATATTGTGGGATGATAATTTGAGTGAGCAAGAAGTGGCTATCTCTTCCAGTTGGCCAATCCCTAATACTGCACTCAATCAAACATAACTGATAAATGGATTGTCAAGACGTCTGCTCCTTCCAGCTGCTTCCAAACAATTATTTCTTCAATTCTTGATAAGATTATTATATGTACTATGGGTACTAGACAAGAACAATGATTTGTAGGATTTTATCTTTCGTTGACCGTTCATCTTGCCTGCAAAGGGAGAACATTTTGATAAGGTGAAAATGATGATGTGTAAATAGGATGGCAGCAAAAAGTGTCCTATAGTTATAGAAACAATAAACAATATAATTATTTATTTATTTATTAATATGAAGGAACGATTACATGTTAATTCTAATACCTATTGATCTTAATATTGATGGATCGATTTTTTTAACGTAAAAAAATAAATTAAAAGAAATAGATTTTGTTTAATTTAATTTGCTATTGTTAGTCCTATTTATGCTACGAATAATTTGAATTTGAATCAATTCTCATTATCTTAAGAATTGGGTTTTGAATCGGACCGTTCAACAAATAAATAACTACTTCTGTAAATAGACAGTGTTTAAAATTAATATGTACGAATATTTTACAATTCATTCAATAACTAAAAAAAAAAAAAATAGTAATGTTTTTGGCCATTATAGCCATAAATCATATAGCATTATTCTTCATGGGCTCCACTCATTAATTATTGTTGTTTAACAAATTAATAAGGTTCGACTTGCTTACATAGAGTATAATAAATAATTAGTTTATTAAAAAAAAAAGAAAAGAAAATTAAATTGTTTCGGAAAACTTGAGTTTTTTCTTTAGATAAAACATATACCTTTTTTTTATCCACAATATACCTAACCTAAAACAAAAATATTGAAAAGTAACAATGTTATTGGTACCGCTAAAGATCCTGAAGATGGGTGGAGTGCCATCATTAGGGCTGTTCCGAACAATCAAGAAACTCTTCAAGATCCAATGCACTTTCAAAGATAGTTAACCTCTTAAAACTCCTCTTAAGTTTAAACTCTCGAATTACTCTAATGACTGGACTGACAAACAATTAGGTTTAGTGGAGCTATTTTTAGTGACTATTTTCTTCAGAATTCTTGTTAAATAGTGAATTATTTGTAAATGCTAAATAGTGTATTAGAATAAAAAGTATAAATTTTAATGCTAATCGAATCGGATAACTATAGTGAATGATTTCTACTGTATCTAATTTGAAGGAACGACTAGTTAAAATAGAAGACAGAACAGGAACTATATATGATATTCGTAATAAAACAATTTATATGATGTGTTTTATTGATTAATAAATAGATAAGTAAATAAAAGTTAATCATGGTTTTTATTTATTTATATGCTATATAACACAGTATATATTTGTATGTGTAATTAATTAAATGTTTAATTTTTGTTGTATGTCTTCCTGTTTAATTCCAGATCTATTATCTAAATACTAAATATTTGTAATAACAGCAGCACATAATTATTATTTGGATAACTTAGTAAAACAAATACATATGTATATATATCTTTAAATATTTTAGAATAAATCAAGTTGTGTATCTTGCAGACATGAACTAAAATGTTTGAAAATAAAAAAAGATAAAACCTAATAAAGGAAATTTATGTATTAACTTTTGTACCTTATTTCGTCTTCTTGTAACCTATGATTAATTTTAATTTCGAATTCATATCAATTTTAGCTCGCAGACAAGCTTTACTTTGTTCGATTGCATATTCAGATGAATTCGAAATTTATTGTAATTTGATCCGATACAATACTGGATCTCGCATTACAATAAATTTCGAATTCATATCAATTTATTCATATTTCCAAAAACCAATAAATTTGCTTAAACATGTAATATAAAATTTAAATCATACTAAAGACTGAACAGAAAAGAAACTGCTCGTAGATTTCGATTACAACAACACCTACTTGACAAATGCTCTAAATTTCATATTCAATACAAAAAATTATTATATTCTATGATAATCAGACAAGTTTGGACAAGTAGAATTGAGCTCTGAGACCAAATATCTCCCGTATCCAATCTTTACAATCTAAAATCCTCTGTAAAATCCTCCTCCTTATTACGTCACAAATAAACTCATCCACTAAGATCTTTTATTACAGATTTGGGCCGAAATAGATATGCGTCTTTTCATTCCAAACTCCCTAAAATCTCTCATCTTTAACAATCCCCAATCATCCCCCGAGGCGTCTGAAAAGAAGATGGCTATGGGACCATATAATTTAAATTAATGTTCGAAGTACCACCGTCGGGTAATTCCTTCCCAAGATTATCAAGTGTTTGAAACATTTCTCATATTTACTTGTAGTATTTTTTTGTACAGTTCTAAATTACAATAACTATATTTTAAAAAATCTTATTAATAGTGCATAATTTATTACGCATATATTTCATAATATGAGTGCAAATTTTTGTTAAAAATAGCCAAACGGAATTTGATCAAATACAGTTGAGTTAGCGCCTAATTTATCGGATTGAGTAGGGAAAACGAGCGTTTCAAGACAATATATATATAAACAACAGAAAAAACCCATGATTTTTGTATATTTTGAGGAATTCATTTAAACGTAGATGAAAATTGCAAATTCTGGTGTACTTTACCACCAAAAAAAATATTTGAGTGATTTTCAGCACTAATTTAAAAACTAATTCACTTCAGTGTTCTTTGATTATCTGAATTTATAAGTTAATTACCGAGTTTAGACTATACAGGTTCTTTTGTAAAGAATATGTTCATTGTATAGGAAACTTACTTCCGTTAAAGCTGAGGAAATATTATTTCAGTAAAATATTGAAAGATTATTTTCAATAACAAATCCTTCGTTCAGATATTTTCAATCCAAAGCCCAATGACATTTAGGTTTTAAATTAACTTTTACGTTTATCTTTAACGAGACCAGGGCGTGAAGCTAAACGTTTATTATTGTTTGTCTATTGTTAAAAGTTTCAGTTTTAGTATAACAGAGTAGATTCTACCAGAGATGACCTTCAAAAATAGGTCAGTTTGAATAGGAAACTACATTGCACAAATAATAAAGACCTTGCTCTAAGTAAAATAGCTTTAACTAATGACATGGTGATAACTGGTGCGTTTTGTAGATTTAAATACTAAATTTAACTCAGTTAAAGATCTCTATAAATCTTCTATATTTATTTTTTCATTAAATGTTCACCTCTTATTTGATCAATATTATTAATAAAGTATAAAATAAATTCTACATCCTATTATTGTTAGGCATTTTGGAATATTATTATTAGAATATACTTTTTTAGCGGCCATTATAGAAATTCTGTATAATATTAGAATCAATAATATCGCCTGTCTAAAGGCAGCATTATTGGCTTTAAATATAAGATTATTCGAATAACTTTTTATTTAGCTAATATTTAGTTTCACCTATGTATTTTTTTAACTAACATTTCTTTTAATTTGTTCAGGTAATCAATGTGTTTTTTCAATGAAGTTTTAGCCGTCGTAACTTGCAGGTCAGAATTTTATCATTTTCATATATTATCATATTCTTGTTTTATTTTATTACATTTTATCTTTTCTTCATAATTTTCAGTCATTTCAGTATTATCATTTTATTCTAATCTTATTGTTAATGTATCGTCAAATAATTTCTAATATTTTTTTTTATTTTTTCCTCCTGTCTTTTTTCTTATTTCCTCTGTCTTTTTGCTTTAATTATATCCATATCACTCATCATTTCATTGTTCATTACCATTTAACATTACTATAATGGTAACTTTACTGATTAATTCACCAATTTCATAATGTCAACGGCTATTCAATCAATTATTGCATTGCGTTTGAATTGAAGCTTATGAAAAGTCAGATATTTTCTTGCGATTATACTTTTAAATCACAAGAAATTACATGACTTTTAAAAACATACCCAAACGCATATAATTTAATATTATACGCATCAGTAATTACATAATAATTGTTGGAGAAATCTTATAATAATAATATTCCAGGGATATGCAAATTATTCTAAGACATTTTGAGAAATTGGGATGGTTACTCACACAATAAAATGGAAATTCTTTTTTTAAATAAAAGAGGAATTCATCTTCAGGTTTCTCTGTGGATTATGCCGATCACGATTTCCTTCAGCTTCTTGAAACAGTTACTTTACTTAGAAAGTTTCAACATATTTTAATGTTATCTGATGGATTATTTAAACTGTTAGTATATATTTTGAAATAACAATGACATTACACCAATGTAGAGAAAGTAACGTAAATTCAGGAATGATTTATATCTGTGGATTGGAGCAACAACTAGTGTCCAAATTTTAGCTTTCAAAACAAATTAGTTTAAAAACCTGATACAAGGAGTGACAAATGTTGTAGTATAAGAAAACATTTACAGACTTGCCCTTTTATGGAGACGGCCCAGTTACAGGCTTCAGAGAACACTGGTTTTGCATGTAAAAATTTTGTCTTTGACAGGCAGCGTTAGTACACTTAGTAAAAATCTAGGAACCTCCACAAATTAATATTGGGTACTTATAACTCTAAGCCACCGAAACGATTCATTCAAAAGGTGATTCGTTTTAAAACCGACCTAATCCTCTTTTTTCCCCTCAAAAATGTTTTAATTGTAGTATTCACAGCTGAACTAACTGAAAGCTTCTTAATCCAAGAGCCAATCTGGCTTAAAATCTTAATGTTACTCTTGTTCAAATGGGTCACCGTCATATGGTTTTGTTGGTTCCTGGAAAACGTTGTAAAATGGATTGAATCGATTTCGAAAGTGAATAAATATTGTTGCTGTTACAGAAAGCCATATATATGGCATCGATCAGAGGTTTTAAACTTCCTAAAATTTATCTCAGTTTTTATTAGAAAGTATACATTCAGATTTCATGCTAAAATAATCGCTAAATATCCTTTTCTGTACAAATTAATTTATTATTTTTGAAAAATCAAGAAAAAGACTGTTAGCATATCCAGGAAATCACCAAAGTATTAGGAACTTCTTTTTAAATGTCGATATTTTGGACCTTATTTTGTTCAGAGCTACAAGATGTTGATAAAATAATGTAGATACAAAGATGCAGATATGATATAATATTACAGACTACTATGTTCTTACCTGTTTAGTCTTAGATTCTAAGATAATTACTGAAGGAAATTATTTATATTAATTAAAATTAATTGAGTCCTTTAAAACTATTATTATCGAATTACTTTTCCAAAGGCATAGCGTGTCCACCTGTTACCATCGGACATCTTTATAAAATGGTACTATTATAAAAAATAATATATTAGGGAGTGATATTAGGTAGTATAATCCTCAAAGCTACAAAAAGGAATAAATTATTTATTTACATTTAGTTTATCTATAAGTAATATTTTATTCTGGATTTTCTTTTTACGAAGTCTGGCAACTCAATCCCAATAAAAATTTTCTGAGGTTAAAAAGCTTCCAATTTGAATGCATTAATTCTAAACTAACTAATTGTTGCACAAAGTTTCGGGACTATTGTCCCATATTCATGTACTTTAAATAAACCTCATAATTAGTCAAAATTTAATTTCACAAACGAAATCTACATTGCTTGGATAAAGAATTGCTTTACACTGTGTAAATGCATTCAAATTAGAAGCTTTTTAACCTCAGAAAATTTGTATTTGAATATTTTATTATATAATGATTAAGTGAAACGTTTCGATTTTGCAATAAAATATCTTTACATTATCTCTATATAATAAGATAATGTATTATATCTTTACATTACCTACCTGAGTGAATGAGAAAACTGAATATGGTTAAGCATGCCGTCCAAGATCTGAGAAAAAGTCCCTCATGATTCATCCGAAATATGCCCTTCTTTTGGCTCAATGTTCGTTAAATCCTTCTAGTAGATCCGTCAGGCCATCCCTCTTTTTGGTCGTAGTGAGCGTTGTCCTATTCTTTCTCCCCTCTGATTTGCCTTTGGTGGCTCCGCACAACGAAGGATTGGTTATAAAGACTGACGATAAGTTTTAATAGAGAGTCATACCTGAATTCCTGAGGTTTACCCTGTGCCCCTTTTCTCAGGACCAAACACACCTGGTCTGTCTTGGGCTTTTTGGACCCCGAGCCATTTTGTATCTTTTTTACTCTTAAACGGTTCATGTGCTTTGACAGGTGTCAATCGCCATTTCCCATGGTTAGGTACCCATCCAGATGTTCAGACAAAAGCATATTTATTTATTTTAATTTTAAATTTTTCGACCCCTAGGGTCATTTAAAATTTATATATGGAAAATTTAATTTAAACAAATTATAAATTGGATTTACAATAGTTAATTTGGTAAATCACATTTGACAAAGTCACAAAATTACAACTACAAACTTACAATTGCAATTTACACTTCACAAAGTAACAATTAAAATTGACATAGTCAGTAAATTACTATATTAAATTATACAACCCCTTATATAAACTGGAATTACAGTTAGACTCTATTTGATCATAAATATTAACAATTTTCAAAATTTTTTGTTGCTGTTGTGAGATCTTCTCTCAACTACTCTTGTAAATTTAGTGAGAATTGGTGTGATTCTGTGATGTGATCGTTTCACTCGTCTCGGGTTTCGGCACCAGTTACATGTTAGCGTAGAAAAGCTAAAAAAAAAAAGGAAAAGGATGTCGAAAAAATACTCTCTCAATGCCTAAACAAGACTAACTTTATTTTGTTCCGTACCTCTATATATACATCTCGATCAGTACGTACCTCGATCTGACGTACCACTCACCAATAAATTAAGAAATGTAAAAAAAAAACACACAAAAGTGGACAAGTGCCATAAGGGAAAACAGAAGAGAAGAAGTGGTTGTTGCAAGAGTAAGAATAGGACATTCCAAATTAACACACCTCCACTTAATCACAAAAGAGGACCAGCCTATATGCCAAACCTGTCATTCCCCATTATCGATAAAGCATATAATTGAAGAATGCTCATCATTTCGTCAAGCCTACGAAAATAATAAAATTCCTCGTACAAGAGAATTGGCCCTTAAAGACTCAGCAGAATCCATAGACAAAATAATAAAATTTCAGAAAGAAACTCAACTTTATACTAAAATATAATCCACCAATACCGACCAGAGTAAAAAGGAAATAGTCTACATTCAACTATCAAATATCAAAGACAAGGATAAATAAAGTAAAAACGCTGTAATAACCTAGATGTTGATCGCCCTGAAAAAAAAATCTAATCTAATCTAATCATCTCGATCAGCTGATCAAGTTGATCACCTGACGGCCTTTATCAGCTAACATTACTCTCAGGCTGTAACTTTATAAATATTATATCATGAAACATGATTATATACACCAATGTTTGTAAACACGTGATATCTTAAAAAAAAAAAAACAGTTTGCAGTATAACGGAAACAGATAATTATGGCTTATTGACCTTAGGTAACTTCATGGGTTTGAACATGTTTGTATACTGCATTGAGAAGCCCTTATTCGAGAGTGCTATAGCGCATTCAGGATATGTTACAGGCAGTCAATAATTTGCAAATCCCTGGAAAATTATTATTTTACGATTTCACAAACAAACATTTTGTGATCACCGACGGAAATATTAAATTAAATTATATGAATTTTGGTACGCTTTCAAATCCCAAGGAAGTACCTGACTTTTAATAAGCCACAATTCAAATACAATACAATTTGGAATTCTACAGCCATTGGCATTATCTTACGTAAAACCTATTTCACCTGCCGAAAGAATCAATATTGACGAATAAATATACAATGGGAGTGATGAAGAAGAGAGAGAGAAGAGACTATTAGATGGGTAAACAAATGGAGAGGTAGAAGAGTCCGTGCTAGGAGTTGAAACTAGTCGGGAGCTGAGTGGTCTGTTTGCCGGCGGACAT
This sequence comes from Halyomorpha halys, assembly GCF_000696795.3. NCBI lineage: Eukaryota > Metazoa > Arthropoda > Insecta > Hemiptera > Pentatomidae > Halyomorpha > Halyomorpha halys. The sequence continues at coordinate 353,922 of NW_027114120.1, forward strand.
CTCATTCCCCATTCCCTCTACAAATAGCCCCTCACCAGCAAACCAATCTCCTGCTTACACCTTCTTTCCGACCCTCCATACCGCACTGCCTCTGTGCCACTCACTTCTTACTGAGGCACTTTTATCAGCAGCCGAATCAGGTCATATCAATCACTGCTTGACCCTTCTTGGCGAATTATTATTAGGTGAAAGTTCTCTTGTAATACATTTCTGGAGATATGATACTATTTACTTTCCACTATAATTTTACTGATTGATTCCATTAAATGAAAATAGTGGCAAATAGATTCCAGATTGTGACACGATGATTTAAGGAAGAATGGTTGTATTGATTATCCTGTTTGATTCATATTAGCTGCCATAATAAGTAGGCTGCCTACAATAGAATAAATAAATAATAGAATAAATAATTACAGTTTTTTTTTTAATGATTTACAAACAATGTTAAAATTTTAACACTTAACTAGAACATCTAAAAATCATTTTTTTTGTTTTTTCTATGAGCATGAAAGTAACACTCGTGCATCAGCCAATGCACTTTTTCCCCCTAATGCTCTTATTTTAATATTAACATGTTCTGAATGCACTTTGTCAGTCTAAAGGAATTTGGTTTTGTTTTCTGTGGTGCATTAACATTATTACTGAAAAGAGCCAAATAAGCATCATTGATTGGCACAATAACAAACTAGCCATGGAGCACATTGGGAACCATTACATGATGGACCTGATCCCCGACTGGTCGGGACCTGCAGATTTGGCACAGAGCTCTGTTACCAGCCATGGTCGAGAAAACATAGAGGCTAGAAATACTCTGAGTGTGGCACAGGGAGCACACAGCCCAGAGGCTGGTCAAATTTACACCGCAGTAGAGCAGTACAAGACAAGTGACCCATTCCAGTATGTGGCTCAAAAGTAAGCGACCCATAATGCACCTGGACTTTGTCCACATTATCTTCAAGTCAGCTCAATACTCCACATCTCAGCAATAGAGTTCACCTTTTTCCCAATATCTGAATTAAATTAGCGTAACTAACTCACATTACAAATCTAATGGCCTACCCATCTCTATCACAGTAATTACGTCTTAATTTAAAATTTATCTATTTCAGTGCTTTATATATATATATTTATATATTCATACATTTATACATCTATAAATTACTTTATTAGTCTAATTTTAATGCTAAATTGAATTAGGAATTTTTGTCAAGCTCTACTTAATTCAAATTTTGTATTTGAAATTTTCAACTGAGCCAAGGGGAATCGTCAAAGTTAGTAATATTGATGAAGTAGGGAATCATATTAACGCAGAAACTGGTGTTGAATAAGGAAGCCCTCTAATTTCGTAAAGCTTAAGTAATAGATGGAATTAAACTGAAGCGGCCTTTGATGGCAAATGTTTTCATTCCAACACGGAATAACGCAACGGATTCGTTAAAGGGACAGGTACGAGATCAATGAGGAGAGGAGAGAAACGAAATAATATTATTCGAATATGACGTCACAAAAAAATCAATTCACGAAATGATGTTGGTCATATGTGATTAATGAACGATGATAGCTCGGGCTTTTAACCACCACCCTGACCATCTTCCTCCATTAAACATTAAACATTAATACTATAGTACAGTGCAAAGATCGCTTTGTTTCTGAAGCCACATAAGTCATGATGTACACTGTAGAGGACAGCAGAGCAAGTTTCTGATTGGTCAATGTTACACCGAATAAATTAATTATTGATAGTTTATAATTAACTTGGCATTTCTTTTCTTAATATCAGAATCATTTGTGGAAAGAAACAAATTCATATATTTTATAGTTATACTTACATCTAAAATACTACTAAAATTTGTCAGGATGCACCGACGATAGACATGCTTAATCGCACCAAAATGTTTAATTACATATAAATATTTTTAGGAATGTAATATATTTGCAATATTTTCGATTTGGACTGGCATTTCAACAGATTGGCGTGTTATTATTTTAAAGTCAATCAAATTCCTAACTGAAAAGTTATTTTAATAATATATATTTTAAAACTTCTTAAACAAATTACGTTATTTTATACCGCCTGTATTTGTATCTGTTTAAAAAAATAAAAATGACATGCAATATCAGGGATTCATGAATTTCGTTTGGCAAATAGAGTTTTCATTGGTGCTGCTAGAATTTGGGTCTCCAACATACACTGTTCACATTGCACGGCCAAATTCTGTATGACTTTTAACGCTTTATATATAATGCCCAAAATAACAAAAAACACGTTTATGTTATGTATTGCGGACGTGTTATGACAACCGAGCCTAGAACGGACCAGGGTTGCCTTTTTCTTCCTTTCCTGGAAGAAAAAGGCAACCCAAGGCTCATGTGGTTTCCTTGAGTTGTAATGTATCTTTACATGGTTTTCCATGTATAAATAAATTACCTGATGGCTAAAAGATATTATATATTGGTCATTGAAGAATGATAGTGTAATAATTTAATGTTAAAACGACTGTGATTTGACTAGCCTTCATTATCTATTAGAAAAGAAATAAATCTACCTGAATGTTTGCACGATTCAGCATTTTCTTTCTTTTTTGCTTTTTTCAAATTTGCAATCGTTACACCACAATCACTATAAAAATGACTACTAGAACGATAATCCGTTTTTCTGAAGTATACTATGATTTTACTATAACTTATTATAGTGGATAAGATAGTTTAAGTAGTTATCCAGATGGTATCTCAAAATAGTAATAATTGTTTCAGCTGTGGATGAATAATGTTTTTCATGAATTTCGATCCTTTTAGACTGCCACGATTTTATTATCTATGCATTTAACCGATTAACTTCCTACATGAACAGTTAGGAAGAAAAATTAAAAGTCATAAAAAACTATATTAAATGTTTGAACATGGAATCGGTACTAAATAAAAATAATAATGAAACTCGAAACAAAATAAATCACCTGTAATAAAATTTGTAATTACCTATCCAATCAATTATTCACATAAAAATAGTCATATAGTAAAAAACGTATATCGTGTTCCACAATAGACTGTATTTTTCACTGAACTTGAATAAAAACAGTAGTGAAAAACAGTGTTACTGCTGACGTGTTAACTAAAATATAGGTGAGTAATCACTTCTTTATAAACTTTAAGTGTATGCGCTCCTTAATACCAACGGCAGCCATAGACTGGTAATAGAGATAAAAGCTCCGGCCCAATCAGTTGGCCACTGGCTCGCATTGAGGTGGGACCGCTGTGTCCTTTACGTCCTTTATTACGTTTGTTAATACGTAAGCTAATATTATTAACCTCTCTTCTTCCAAACCTTTAGTCTTATAATCCTCACCACTATGAAATGAGATATTTTCATGTGGTAATGTCCAGCGTTGGTGTTGAGGATAATGGGGTGTAGGTTGCTGTTGTGGCAGGGCCTGAGTCGCCTATTCTGTTTCTTCAATCATTTGTGCGAAGGACACTCCTGGTTTGACAATTCTTGAGGGTCTGCTGGGTTGTCTGGTTGCATCTTCTTGTCTGGGACCTGCCTGTTTTCTGGATGCAAGATATTTATACGTCTCACATCTCTTGTAGTTATCCGGATGCCCTTCTTTATGGCATAGTGCACACACAGCAGGTGCTAGCCTAGGCTTGCTGCATTCTACTGATTTGTGTCGTTGGCAACACCTGACACACCTTGGTAAGTGATGGCAATAATGTTTAGTGTGGCATTGAAATATTGTTTTTTTTAGGGCACGGTTTTTCAACTACTACCTGGTGTAGTATAATCGGCTCACATTATAAATTTCTTCAACGCCTGGTGTTTGTTCGAGGTCAACGAAGAACAAGAGCAACCCTATTTTATTTGATGTACTATTAGGGTCTTTGTTTTCCTTTTGTACGTTCACAATTTGTCGAACTTTGTACCCCAAGGCCGTAAGTTCTTCTTTTATGGCTTTCGGTGGTGTTGAGGGGTGTAGTTGTCCAGACTGGACATTACCAGTAAAATAGCACTTAAAGATCTTGAAGCCTGGGAAATTCACCCAGAAACTCTCCAGCTAAACAAAAACCACGAAAATCCATCAGAAATACCGGAAGCCATTCCGGAAGCCACCCATTTCCCAAAAGCCTAATCATGAGATGCCCTGCATCCCGCCTCCTCCTAACGCTACTGATCTCACAAACCTCCTCACCTCTTTCCTATCTGAATTTAGATCCCTTATCACTCCACTCATCTCTTTACTTACAAATCTAGTATCCAATCTTATACCTCCGCCAAGAAACCCTTAAATGGCACGATTTAAGTCTCTTTCTATTCTCTTTTGGAATGCGCATGGTGTTCGAAATCACCTAAACGAACTAACGGCCTTATTAAACGACAAAAATATTAACGTAGCCTTAATAACAGAAACTCGACTGACCACCAGACGACTAATCAACATACCTCAGTACCAAATTTATCGAACGGACTATTCCGACACATGGTGGCACTGCTGTCAGTATCCATCGATCCCTTTCACATCACCTAGTCCTTCTTGAAGCCCAAAATTTCCTACAAACCACAGTCGTTTCGGTCCAAACCTCTCTCTTTCCCATAACGCTGGTAGCGGGATATTTCCCAACCCGTATTCCCACTTCCCCACCACAATTCAATTCCTTCCTTGATTCGCTTGGACACCATTTCCTTATAATTATTTTCCGCCCTAAACACTCCACAGTACAACAAAGCCTCAGAGCCGTTAACTATATCTCTTATGCTCTTGAAAAGAAGCAATACTGCTCGGGTGCCTTTCTGGACATAACGCAAACTTTTGACCGGGTATGGCATGCCGGATTGCCTTTCAAGCTCAAATTCATATACCCCCAAATATTTTACCTTATCCTCCACTACGACCTCTCAAATCGTTCCTTTCGAATTTGCAGTGGTTCTGAGTACTCAAATATCTACCCCATCGAGGCAGGAGTTCCCCAAGGCAGTGTCCTGGGTCCCTGTCCTCTACATCCTCTTCACTGCTGACATTTCCATCACTCCAGACACGTTCCGGGCAACGTTTGTCGATGATTCAGCTAGCCTCTATCTTAGCTAGCTAACCTATCCTCCCCTCCCGATCCTGTAACAGCCTCATCCAATCTCCAAACACACCTCATCCAGATTGAGCAATGATGCAACCAATTACGGATAAAAGTCAATGAATCGAAATGCACTCATGTGACTTTCACTTTCCGCCGCAGCTTCTGTCCACCTGTCACTTTTAATAATATTCCTCTACCCAGATCTGATACAGTGCGATACCTTGGATTTTTGGAACAGAAAATTCAGCCAACTATACCGACTGCGGAGCCGGAGTGGGAGATGAGAGTCTCACTAAATAACAAACTACTAATCTATAGTCTAGACTATACTCCGACCTATCTCAATTTACGGACTTCAACTTTGGGAACAGCTAAACCGTCGAACATCAAACGTATCTGATCCTTTCAATCCAAAACCCTATTATGTTTCCAATAGAACACTACACCATGACCTACATATACCTTATGTCCTTGACCTCATACCGACCAAATTCTCAAAATTCTATATAAACCTTTCCAACTATCCTAATCCTTTGGTTCAAACCTTATCTAGTTCCACACATCCCTACAGCCCACCTAGAAGGTTGAAACGGCAGTGGAATAGAGACTTATTGTAAAATAAAAACGGACAATTGGAGTTCTGGCAATGGTCAGATTCTTCACTCAAGTTGAATGTTTGCGGCTTTAGCGCACTTGCTCAGCCTCCACTGGTTCACTACCAGTGATGCGACGAGAGAGATGCGCTGGGATCTTTTTAGCTCTGCTCTACCCCTCACACGTGGGGAATAGAGTGAGCTCAGGGATCCTCAGATTGATTGTGTAAATATTGTATATAAGAGTTTAAATGTGATTGGAGATTATATTATTATTATGTTTTTTTCCATACACATAGTTTGATTATGTTCATTTTGTTTATCCTTCTGTTTGCATTTATTTCAAGAGAAATTTTTTTTTCAATTATTTATTTATTTGTATTCTTATTTTATTTTATTTTAGTTAGAATGTGATCATACATCACTATTACCTATTGCCCACAACTGTGTGGCAGATTGCAACATCTATCAATAAATAATAAGTATTTAAAAAAAAATGTAAAAACTTAACCAAATGGGTAAAAAATAACCGATAAAAAGAACATAAAAGAAACTAAAGCAATATACCACATATTAAAAGAAAATGGAAACCCAAGAATACTAATCAACAAATTATGGTACAGCAATATTAGTGATATTAATAAAGAGAATGTAAAAAATGATGTACACAGTAACAATAAAAATCTTAATTCTTAAGAAATTTCTCTGGTATGACGTGAATGCTTGTAGAATATAAATATGGAACATATAGTATTAATAGAACGTTCTGTGTATAGAACTGTAAACAATCATTTCCCGGAGGGTTATGAACTTTTTAACGATGTTAAAATAGTTATTAATAAAAAAATATTATGATTATAGTAAAAATGATTAATAACATATAATTTTGTCAACAGATTGGCACAAAATACAAAGAAGGCTAATGTAGCAGTAATTTTCACTTCCGAATTGTAATAGGTGTTTTAATTTGTTTACTTATCACTCTTACAAACTATCGAACCTTTTCGAAATTGTCTCGAAACTGCAACCAACGTTATAAGATTCGAGAAAAACTAATTTGGGATGAAGGTACAGACATTCTATAGGCGATAAGATGCTTATGTGTAATTATTGTCCGGGTTCTAATCCAATGAGATTCTTGCCACTGGGATAAGTTTTAAAACGGTAGTCACTACGTTCCGTGAAAATAATTGGGTGCTACTTGCATGAAGAAAACAAAAATAAAAGTTACCACTAATTGAAATATCACTCTCATCTAACTTGTGATGCTGATCTGATTGATTATTTTGATAGCGGTCAAATTCTTCGATGTTTGTTATGCAGTAAGCAGATCTAAGGTTATGATGATTTCGTAAGTTCTATGATCCTAATAAAAATAGCATTGTGTGTTAGTGTTCGTTTGTGTATGAGAATTTTCTTTACTCCGGGCTAGTTTGAGAGGTCGATAAAGCTTCACCTCCATCTTTCATTAATCAAGTTCAGGTTCCGTTCTGAGCCAGTTTTAAGAAAATAAGTCCTGTTTTTGATTAAAAATTAATGGTTTGTTCATAAAATATTGTAATTATTTTTTATGAAATCTGCCTCTACCTCTTATTTTATTTAATCTAATTCTTTTCGCTTGTTTCTTTTTTTGATTTATTTTATTTCAAGTTTTTGAAAGAACTAATAAACAGAATAATGCATAGCATACATAATTTCTTTGGAGTTAGAACCTTTGAATAAATTACCAGCTTTATTGTAACATGGTTTCTATCCTCATGAGTCGTACTTTTAATTACGTTTTACTACATATATAAACCGGTTATAATAATAAACAACATAAAATATTGAAAACTGTGATAAAAAAAAAAAGTAAAGAAAACCATGGAACTAAATTTTTGAATTGAAAGCGTCTGTATTTGATTTAGAAATTATTTATAAGATTAAAACTATAAGCTTATCACAAACCAACAATTTATTATTACAATAAATGTAACTGTAGGAATATGTTTTTGTGCGAAATTTAAATTTATAAATATTTCTATCGATTTTTTTTTTATTACAGTTGAATAGAATAAATGTCTACTAACAAAGAAGAAACTTCCCAAATTTTTTAACAAGTAGTTGAATTACTGACCGATATGTAAATAAAATTTTGGCATTTTGATTCGACCGTCCAATGCATGTTTAAAAAGGGTGGAGTTCGTGTTTTTCAATTGAATAAATTATTGCGAAATATTGTTTTTTTATCATACTAACCTGTTAATTTATGTACTTATGTAATTTATGTAGTAGTATATTTTCCCAATAATTAAATACACGAATAATTATACGTTGTGAGCTTGAACCGCTAAGAAATAATTCAATCATTAATGTCTCCTGAAAATAAAGCAGAGATGCACAAGGTATACTATATAAATTAGGCACCATTAATTGATAAGGGACTTATTCTTTTTAATTTTAGAGAATTATTACAGTAAATTCATTTATCGTAGCGCTCAATCCTTTTTACATTTAAGATTAAAATAAAAAATATCGTGTGATTTAATTTTTAAGTTTTTAAGAACTTTTAGTAATGTTTTTTTCTATATCTCTTGCAAAATTGTGTATTTAAGGGGCAATTAGTAGTATTAAAGAGTGTATATTAAAACCATGGTCAAATTTAAAGATGATAAGGAGTATCCTTTTCCTAGAAGCAGCTCAATGGTAAAATGTTATTTTTTCTGCCGATATAAACTTCAACCAATTATAATTGTCTTTTACAAATCTTTTAAAAAGAATCATAGAAAACAAGGTTTAATCATCCTCAGAAATCTAAGTTGATTTTCCAGTTAATATTGAGATAGGCCTAGTTAATTGTTGGACCTATTGATCTACTGTTACATAACACCTCAAGCATTCTTAAATATATACATATTTACATTTGTTACCAATCTTCCCTCTACGCCACAACCCGTGATGAAGACCTGAAACTCAGGTCGAAACGTCGGCATAAAATAAATAAATATGGTTTTGTTTATTTATGTTGTTCTTTGCTGACCGCACTCCCCGACAAACTTCTTCAAGCATATACATATTTTATTGGCTAGTACTCTATATTAGTCATTTTTTTCACTGAAGTTCATTCCATTCATAGCTATAATTAAAATATAGTTAGTCAAGATGTTAAAAGTTTGTTAGCAGGAATAATAGCACACATAATCAATAGAAGTCAATTCATTAAGTCTCTGTACAAGAATATGTTACTTGATTCTCCTCAGATAAGTCGTGTTGATAAGAAACTATTACTATCAATCCAATCTTTATAAATCTGAAAAAAATGTTACTCAACAAACATAGTAGATTATGTTTTATAATGTTTAATAATAAATGTTTTAATAGACATACAAAAAGAAAGTAACCGTTTCTGTCTTCCAAAATTTAGAGTGTTACCGTTACTATTTTAGTTGAATACAAATGTTGAATAGAAATGAAAATCCATAGGGTTACAGCTACTGCTATGTTAGCCATGGTTGCATTGTTTTGTTTCATAATATTTAAAAATATGATAATTTATTTAAATAATAAATCATTGTGTGATTGTGGGCAGCGTTTTAATGTGGGTAAAAAAAAACATAATACTAATTCAATAAAAATTAAGCCTTCTCAGACTACTGTCCATGGTCAGTTTTAATTAATGAAATTATAAAATTAAAATGTGTGTTTAATACGAGGTGGGATCTCGCTAAAACATTCAATTAACACATGTGTCGAATATCTTCCAATTCTACCACAAAGGAAAAAAATGTACACGTCTCAACTACAATAGGGATCTTCAACAATTTACAAGATCTCTCGGGGAAACCCAACTCCACTTTTCCACCCCGTCTCTTCTGGGATATGGGTTCTTTAACCTTTCTGTTTTTTTACTTAGGAATATCCTGGTGTATCCATAACCACTTCATACCTTCATTTTTTTAAATATTCCGTGGGAGATAAATCAACATAAACTGAAGATAAACATTTACATTTTAATAGGATTACTTAATTTAAATTGTCTTTATAGTATCATAGACTCAGTTGGAAGATACGGTACTTCATTAAACAATAAAATAATTTTAAGTATGCGTGCAATAAAATAAATTTACCTACTTGTAATAAAATAAATCCTATGAGAAATGAGCAGAGTCATAAATAAAACACCGAGAGGATTATTTCTTTTGCCAAATTGTATCAACTAATATCAATAAACAGTAATTGATTTCATAAAATGAAAATGTATATGGAATTGTCCAATAAAAAATCCAGCATTTTTTTTGTCTACGGATCAACTTTTATTTATAATTTATCATTTGTTCAGCTTCTTCACTTTTTCGACTGGATAGAATTATATAT
>NW_027114120.1:363981-392826 GCF_000696795.3 Halyomorpha halys
GACTAATTGAAATTTGTATACAAGTTTTTAAAAGTATTGTATTTAGGGAGATTCTCTTGGAATCCTGTTACTTTCTTTAAGAATGAACATTAGATTTCCATATTATTTCACTTAGTTTTTTTTTTTTATCTTATCATTTAATAATTAATTTGTTGTGTTGTTAAGAAATAAAAATCTTAAATTCTTATGCATATAGTGAATCTATGGATTGGATTTGATAAAATTAATACCGAGTGGTTTTTTTTAATTATACCCAACTTCCCTCTAACTTTGGGCCAAATTGAATAAGCCATTTTCAGAAGATTACTACACCTGCTAGAACTTTTGCGTACACCTGCGCAGAAGCACAAGTAACAGAATTAATTTGTGACCAAATAGATACTATCTCATACTCTAAAAAAAATATTAATTAAAATCGCATCAACTGTAAAATCATTAATTACAGAACACAAATTTGATTGCAGGTAGACCCAGGACTAAATTGTTCCCTGATGATTAAAAAGTAATAATTTTCGATTCCTAATAATTTCCATTTTTTATATTATTGAGGTTAAAGTTTAAAATCCATACATTTCTCCCAAAATTGAGGTTTCAAAGGTTTTTAGTTTATGTTTTAAATATTTATAGTAAACAGCGTATATAGCGTGCTTATCTATTGTAAATACGTTTATTTTGGTTGATGAAAGAATTTAAAAAAAAATAGTTTCAGAGATTTATTGACCAAACTATATAAAGTATATTCATAATTAATAAGAGAGGCTGTATCAAGCTATGTGAGAGAAAAACAAATTTTAGGATTTCATTAGGGTAGATAGGGGGAGGGGGGGGGGTCCTTGCAATATAGAAAGTTAAACAATGCTGTACTGTACAGAGAAAACCAAGGAATTCACATGAAATGTCGGATTAAATTGTTAATATAGAACTCAACCGATTTTGGTCGTATTGGGAAGATACGCATCGCTTTACCATAACATTTCCGGGCTTACGAAGCCTTTTTTTTAATGCCGTTTTATTTTTTCAAAATAACTTAATTTATATATATTTTGTTTGCATAAATTTATATAAATGGTTCTTTACAAAGTACTGCACTCCTGACCCTTCATGGGTAGTAGCACTACATAATGTGTTGTAGTTTAGAAAATATTTTGTTCAATACCTTTCTTCCTTCAATATAAGCACATACAAACTAAACTTCAAAAGCCCACATCATTTAGTCTTCATAGACACAATTAAAGTCCTTGTCTCTTTGTCATGTATTTATCCCTCTGGAATTGAATAGGCTTTATGAAACAAAAGACAAAACCCGGGTCATGGAAATTTCGAATATTTCATAAAGTTTCCCGTGCAACTGTCAACATTGAGAAGAGGACAGAACTCGAGTTGGGGCCACACAAGTTGGGACCTGCTCAATCAGAACTTGTGTCCCCAGGCAGTCCAGCGTGCCCCTCGGCAGTTGGTGGTCACCCCCTCCTATCCACGATGATCGTCAGCAGTGGTCTTGGCTGCTATGTGTTCTGCCTACCCCTAATATAAAAAGTAATAATTTTACTTGGCACTTGTACTAATTGTTCATAATGCAATATTTATGTATTCCTTACTTCTGAGCTACGTGAGTAACTATTGTTATCATTTTCCTCGTTTTGATAAAATATGAATATGTCTGTAAAAATAACCCGTAGCATGCTATTGGTTGTACTAAATTGCACTAGCTGCTCCAACTATGTTCCTGGCCTCTACACGCTCCTTCACTCCCTCTGCCAAGTTTGTTGATGACGCTAGACTAAATGGGGATGAGGTAAAATCAATCCCAATTATTTTATTTATTCTTGTTATTATTTTACCATCTTTGCCAAGAAACTTTATGAGATAAATTGGTTTTTTGATGTTCAACAAGCATTTGGTTGAGTGTGGAATGCAGCACTCTTCTGCAACATATAAACTGTACTTCCAATCACTTAATCCCTTAATCCCCATCACAATAATCTTACTTAGAAGAACAACTTACGGCTTTTCTCATACTCTCTTCTAAATTTAGCTTTGTGCAGTGGTCTCCACTAGAACTAATATTAAATATTACTTATACCGTTATATCGTTTCAGAAATACTAACAATAGTATAACGGCAACTTATGTTTATGACACACCTACTTTAGCAATATATGAAGACTCGTTTAGGTTAGACTTTGAAATAACATTAGTGAAATGACTGTCTTGAATCCTCCGTATCAAATAGATTAGATAAACATTCAGATTATTATTATATCTTTTAAATAAAAGATTGAAATTAGTAATAACTGAAAAAAATCAAATACTTAATTACTCCTACTTAATGTAAAATTAATATTACTCTGTACAAAAACTTCAATCAAAAGTAATATTACTTATTTGCTCCATAACTCCCTGCACCAGTTACAAGAACTTACCGAAATACTTAAATATGTCTTATTAACTATTAAGATATACATAAACGGATTCTACTTAATGTACAATTAAAATCTTTTGATCCAAGATCTGAAGAAAATTTTTACCTATACAGCTTTGTTTAGATAAAATTAGTGGTTACATATGTTCGGATTTTATATTGTAAAAATTAAAATGCACCTGGAATTGGAAGCAGGGTGAAAACCTCCTCTTTTTTTTTCTTCAAAGTCCCATGGGTGCGTGGGGATGGAGTCATGATTAAAAAGGGGGTGAAGGTTGCCTCTTTTTCTGCATTCTGGTAGTGCATTTTCAGATGTGGCTGAGGAAACACCTCCTCACCGTGGTAGCCTTACATATCTGAAGTGCAAGGTAGACAATTATAGTGAGTAGGTTGGTCAATATACGACATATCACAATCTCACAATCTCACTATTTAATATTATTATTAGTTAACCGTAACAAACAATTGAATGTTTTGTAATAATAATAATATCAAAAAATAATTAGGATTAAATTAGTACTTTTATTTTATTTTTGCATGATTCCAAAATATTTGATATTTCCCCCTATATTCACAAACGGCTGAAATATGAGCATATAAACCTTGTAATCTAGTACCATTTTGAAACACACGTGAAAAAAAATTGAATGGCTATGAATTTATTGATTCAGAAGGCTCCAAATCTAGTTCGGATTTAGAATGCTTCGTTTTTATAAATTCCAGTATCATAAAAGCTGAACCCCTACAAACAACCATTGACTTCACACCCGGATCTTCAGCTATCAGTGCATAAATATTTCTCGTATATTTTTCAGCACAATGAAAAATCATAGTTATTTTTATACACCAAGATTTATCGATTAAATCATTGTTTTAATCCGATTAAAGGATTTTTTTTAAACTTATTTTTGACAAATTATAATTATGAGAAATAGGATAGAAATTTTATAATTATAGAGAGGTTTGTAACATCAGAGGATGGTGGTCAAAGTTTGTAGTGGCATTGAGGTCAGAAGTAGCGCTGATAATTCGCTTTCATTGAGTACAAAGGAGCTTTGCCGTCGGATCTCAAACCAAAGAGAGACCAATCGCTACCAGAGCGTGATATTGCAGTTTCCTGGCCTGCCCACTCTCTTCTAGGCTGCGGCTACCATTTGACACTCACAAGTTAATTTATCTCGTCATTAATTGCCTCTGAACTATGTGTCAGTATTTGAGAGTATTGTTTATATAATGGTTTGTTGGGCGCCAAAAAAGTATCCATTAATGAAATGAGGGAGAACTTTGTATTCGTATAATTCTAGACAGGACAGTGTAATTAGTATAAAAAAATAAAACAGCAAAATAGTATTAGTATTCACATGCTGAATACTTAAATAGATAATAGAATATTACGGATGTAACATGGTAGATTCACTGAAATATTTGTTTTTCCAAGTAGACTAAAGGAACTATTTATAAAGGGCGGTAACAGAGGTATAAATCAAAATGTCTAAATTTTCAATAGCGTGTAAAACACATAACCTAATTCGGTAAAACCTTATCCTAATTAAGTAAAAGTTTCTAATATTTACTTCGTTAACCACCCTTCCTAGATAGTCCTCATGAATGTAACAAATTGTATAATTTTTGTTGATGTTTTTAAGTGAAAAATGTACTTTAAAATAAAAAAAAGATTCGCTAAAATAAATAAACTATATTCAATATTTTTACGATTAATTCTGTTTCAAAGAGAAATGAAAGGAAAAACAATATTGTGTCACTGAACATGTAAATTTTACTAAGAGACAATTATGAGATATTTTTAAAGAATTCAGAAATATGAAGTACAAAGAATTAATCTTGTTGAACATTTTTAATTAAAGAAACGAAATATATGAATAGAAATTAGTATTGGACCAGCAAATGGAAAACAAAATATAAGTCATATTTTAAGATTTTTTAAGAGCAGCCGATAATTCATGACGTAAATGTTGAACTATAAGATGTTAGATCAATATAAGGAAAATATGGTTGGAGGGGTAGGATTCAGTCAGGACAAAAGAACACTAAGAAGTAATTCTTATTTTAATATACCAACGTTTTGGCCTGAATTTAAGGCCTTCTTGAGGGCAACAGTTACTGAAAATACATAAACGCACTCTTATATTTTTCTCATAGTAAAAGCTTCAAAGATTGTTTTTCGGTTTTAAGGGTGAGAATGGTTTAAGAGGTTCCACAGGGGCCAACTCTTCCTGTGGATAAGGTTCATTAACATTTTAAAACAGCTGGGATTTACATATGCTTACATAAAATTTAGCACATATGTTTCTTAACAAAAGAAAACAACGGGCTTAATTAACCTCCTCCCCTTTCTAGGGCTGAATTGACCGCTTGGAAGATGGAAAAGAGGGCATGAGTGAAGAGGAGTGGGGCTGGAGCTAGAGAATTCAGGGAATTTTATTTCCAAAGGAACCCGTTCAATTAGCTTAAAATAAAATTAAGTTACATATGAAAGCCTTAATCGATCTGAATTTCACTGTCTGGTTGGTCGAGTCGTACTTGAGCTTCAAGTATCCTCTCAATTACTTCGCTTGCTAAGTATTCACAGAAAAATATATTGGCTTAATCCTCTTAGAATATACTAAAAAGTAATTTAGAGATTGCTCGATTCAAAAGAGTTTTTTAATAATGGTTTGTCTTTCAATTTATTTTAGCTTGGGACTCTAAAAATAAATCTCATTTATTCCACTTAAACCGTTCACGAACTAAATAAATAATGCGAGATGGAATTCGTCGTAATGATTTATTAGGAGGAAATAAAGTAACGAACTACATTCATTAGGTGTATTTGGTACATTAATTGGTGGTACACTAAAATTTATTTTTTACACCGCATGTTCAATCATAAACTTTTTTTGGTTTGATTCTATGGCTGCTAATTCTAAAATTTAATTAGAATATAGTCCGTAACTTCAATTTGAAACTAATTACTTTAAAGGTATAAAGGGGTCAACTTGAATTGGCTCGAAAGAAATTTGTTGAGATTTCTTTAGGGAAATTTACGGAATATTATTTTTTGCTAATTATTGCATTTGATGCATCCATATTAAAACAGATTGATTGAAACAAAATACGATTAGTAGAGTGGTGTATTATACATTTTTCAAAGCAAAACTGAAGATAAAAATTGGGGGGGTTGGCCACGCCCTTGAGGATCAGGTTTGCATTGAGGTTAATAGGAATGTTCGCCATTATAATCTAAAAATACAGAAGGCAGCTGATGATTGGCACCAGCTACTCTGCCACACCCCTGATGTTCATTATAAGGTTCGCTTAACTGGCTTCACTCTAGCCAATCTCTTTTACACTGTTTGTGTCAACAATTTCTTCATAAGACATTGTTGATGGTACTACTTATCATCTGTATTAAATAAGTCATTAACAGCCACAACATTTTGGCATAAAACATATAAAATTGTTAATACAATTATTTCAGTACTAAAGGAATCAGGAAAGCTTGCTTGGGTAGCTCTGCGGTAAGGCACTCTGCTCCTAACTCCAAGAACTTAGTTTCGAATTCGACTATGGCAGATAATTATTTTCTGTTGTACTATAGCAGTGAGTCAGCTCTGTGAGTTCGGGAGCCCAGCTTCATTAAGTGGGTACCCTGAATTGAATTGAATCTGGAGGTCGAGCATAATTTTGAATGGCGCACCTCCATGTATATCGTTGGTCTAGTAACAGTACATTCTTCTAAGGTACTGCACCCCCTCACCTATCATAGGTTATAGCGATTTTGTTTACTGGTTTTAATTTAATTTTAACAAAAGGAGTCAATAAGAAAAAAAAGTTTTTGAATGTTTTCATTTTTTTTTCTTTCATACGAAAATTTTAACGTTAAAGCTTATTTTTCTGTGGTTCAATATAGCCAGTTATGTTAATTTGAAACTGCTACTGCTGAATATTCAAACAAAAAAAAAAAACCGCTGCCCCCATCGAGGAGCGTTGAGTGACACATCTTTAATTGGTTCCTGGAAAACTCATTTCGATGTAGATGCCGATGAAAGTTACCACCATAGCTGATTGGGATATTCAAATTAAACAAAAAAAGTATTTCAAAAATAAAACTGAGGCAGAATCTCCCTCCTTAATTGATTTATCAAGGTTCGGCTGTTTGCGAACCAATTCCCTTCCAAATAAGAGAAAAGAAGCTGGGCTGTGTGAAAGGGCAGTTGGAAATATTATCCAGCTCATTATTTTCCATTTCAGCATTAGAAATCGTCAGAGTTTTATTCAATAAATTAATAAAAACGGCTGATGAAAAAAAAATAGGTTTCGTTATTCTGAAGAAACATTTTCCTTTTTCTAATTGATGAACAGTAAACAATGCTAGCAGATTAATTTTCTAATTCAGGTTATAATGATCTAAATAAAATCAAGAAGACAATTTTAAAATCTTATTATAGGGCTTTACTGTTGATGATATATCGTGCTGTTACGTATGCTGTTAGAGAGTTATAAATTGCCTCTTTCCTTGTATAATGCTACCAAAATGAAGGGTATTAGTTGTTTTGGCTACATGTTTTCTTTCATAGTATACCTACCAGCGAAATAAATAAAGCAAATGATAAATATAATTAAGATAATATAACTTGAACAAAAATTTAAAAAAAAAGTACACATTATGCTCATATTAAAAATAATATAAAACCAAATTTATGCATTTTTCTACCAAATATAATATGTATTAATTAATTTTATAATATTAGGAGATGATTAGTATCAACAATATTAAAAATAATAATATTTTAAAAATGTGGTGTTGAGTAAAATTATTACAATATTCTCAAACGGTTATTACTGTTGGCAGCCAACAACAAGAGTAGTAATGGAAATATTTAGGTATTAAAATTTAAAAAGTAATTTTTGATATGTAAAAATTTAATTCTCTAGAGGTTGGTTAGGTGACTGTTTTTCTGGGCGATCAACTAGTCACACTGCCCTTTTTAGATGTCCTGTTGTAGTTTTTATCATTATTTGTTTTTTTGATATAATGAAATTTACAAATGTATAATAAAATACAATAAATAAATCTGACGACTTTTTGAGTCAAGATACATGCTAATCATAGGTTTCAATAAATGCTTATATTATCTCTATAGGATCCTGTCCATCTTGTTTCCATACGCTTCGGAGGATTATCAGGGAGGGTTAAGGATGGGTAAGGATTTTGAAATTAATGAAGGTGCATCAATTTCGGACCCAATCTGCAACAATGGTTGAGGTTGAAGTTGCAACTGGAGGTTGAGGTCTTTATGGTTAAGTTTATTTTGGACGTAAAAAACAAAACACCAAGAAGTTTAAGAAGGGTTTTGGATTGTATCAATTGGATACGGGAGTAATTTGATGGTTTAAGGA
This sequence comes from Halyomorpha halys, assembly GCF_000696795.3. Classification (NCBI taxonomy): domain Eukaryota; kingdom Metazoa; phylum Arthropoda; class Insecta; order Hemiptera; family Pentatomidae; genus Halyomorpha; species Halyomorpha halys. Next base: position 371,803 of record NW_027114120.1, read on the forward strand.
GCCCTAAATCCCATTATCCAGACAGGTCTAATTATCATAGTGTATATGTGTTTTTGTAGTAAATAGGGAGTTTAGTTTTTTTGTCAAATAGGTGTGGTAATGGAAATTTACGAGCAGTTTCTTTTTATTTCAGTCTTGTGTGAGGATTCCATGTATGCATCTTGTCAAGTTGGAGTCATTAATAGCGAATCTGTTCAACAGGCGTTAGTGGGATATTAAAAAAAGATACTGTAGGGCCCTACTGCAGTGGATATTGTTTGTGATTGCAGAGTTCGTAATGCAGTAGTTAAGTCATTGTTCACAGGCAGCGCACATATGTCATCATCGTATGTTGTTAGAACTGTGTAAGGCCAACTTGGGATATCGGCTATATAAACTGTGTAGTGAATAGGACCTAGGATCTTAAGGAACACCTGTGGACAGAGGAAAGAGTGATAAGAAAACTAGTTCATTATTTACTTTGAAGGTTCTGTAAGAAAGGTAGGAACGGATTAATAGGATATATGTAGGGAAAGAAACATACGGAGGTCATAGAGTAGTCGTGGAAACCAGACTCGGTCAAAAGAATGGCTACGTGTGGTACATTCCGCGCTTTAATGTTCAGTGAATTATTCGGTCACAACTCGGTAGCATTATTGTGTAATAGAATGAGATGTTTGAAATACAAACTGGTGGTCAGGATACATAAATCTATAGCAATGAGTCTTATCCGATGCATATCTGGTCTTGTGCCAACCACGTTCTAACCCGACGTTTCTGCTAATAAGGTTTGAATGTAGCGAGGTAAGTTCGTTACCCAAGAATTCTCATGATCTTCTTATGTGAGGTATTATTAGTGTTAGTTGTTGCTATTGATCTTGTTTCTCAATAGTCGATTTATTGTTTTTAACTAAATTTATAATTATAGTTCGTTTTTTTGATCAAACCGAACGTTCTGTAACCATTAAAGTAGGAGACGGTTTTGGGAAAGGATTTGAATCCATGAGAAGTAGGTATGATCTGAATAGAAGTAATTTAGGAATTGAATTGTAGACTGGAAATGTACAAGGAATTTCCATGAGAGTGGAAAGTAGCAGACTTGAGGCTGCTCTCCAAGGGAGGTGGCATGGATAAGAAAACCACAAGAGCCTAGCTACCAATATGTCTCCTCTCAGAAGCTAATAAATTCCTGGAGTACATTTTTGTCAACAGGCTCATACCAATACTAAGCGTAGCAAGCCAACCTCGATTCAAGTGGTAAGAGAACTACGGATGCGTAAATATATCTTATAGTGTATGGTGGTCCCATGTACAGTTGCAAGAGCTCCACACACTCAGTGACATATACTCCCTCGCTGTTAGTTAACTCAACAGCAGGAGCATCAGGATTAATAGTAACTACTGTGAGGATAAATTTGAAAGATTTTTTAATACTAACTTTCCAAAATCGGATATAATAACATTTTATAGGAAACTCTTTTTATATACTACTTGATATTCAGATCTGCTACATTGATAAATTTTTATTTCAAAGTATCATATATTTTTCACATTATGTTTTCTTTTATCAGATAGGATAATCTTATATTTCTTGTTTTTGTGTATAATTGACTTGTTTTATAGTTTTATAGTCCATTAATTTTATTGAGTTTCTTAAGTTTTATTTTCACCGGAAATTTTGTTGATCTTGATCGGATAATTTAATTACAGAATTGATATTCTTCAAACAAGGATACTGGAAGATAACCAATCATTATTCTCCTAAAATAAGTATTACGTAAAATTATAAAAGAATACTGGTAATTTTCTTTCGTAAAATCCCTGTATAAATGTTATTTTTAAGCCAAAGCTAATTACATTAAAAATGAAACAAAATTTTGTTGATCAAGCTGATGATTTTACAGTCGAAGAAACCAAATAAATAATATGTGATGCTGCACACCTTATTGGTACATTGGAATTCCATTCTGATAGGTCTGCTTCTTTTTTGAAAGATCGCTACACTCATAATAAACGTTTAACTTTTTATAATGAGTTCTTACACCATTCAGAGGAACATATTTTATGCTATAAAACTATAAATATACTTTTAAAATTAAATGTTAAATTAAATCAAAGCATGTAAAATTATAGTCGGAGATTCCAGGCTTTCCTTCTTATAAAATAAAAAAAATATATAAAAAATAAAAAAATATAAAAAATAAATATCTATTTTTTAAATTCTATCATAAAAAACGAAACAGTAATCCTTCCTTAAAAGCACACTATTTCTCTATGGCTCTTGAGGACATGATAAACTGACACTTCACCATCCTCGTTATTCCTCAACTTAGCCAACTTTATTATAATGGTTTTGGTGAGTGGGGGCTTAGGCTTAATTAAGCTGGAAGTAACTTGTTCTAATTGGAGGAAAGGCGTTATCTCGATGAGAGGTGGTGAGCACTTGACAATATGCCCGATTTTCACTGTTTCTTCAGGTAGGAGCTGTTACTGTGAAGTGGCCATCTGTGTGAAATTAACTGAAATTATCAGAACAAAAGTGCATATTTCATCAGCTTTCTAAGCTGAAAAAAAAGTGCTCAGTACTCCACTTTAGTGCTCAGTAATTTTTGCTCAAATCACACCTCGGGGACTAAAATGCGTGAGTGGTTTCACAAAAAAAAAATCTGTTTGACTAATATAAGATTATATTTACAGAAAATATGGAGTTCTTACTTCTTACTGAATTACCACCTACCTCCATGTTTGTTTACAATTAGATTTATAAGCAATTTTATTTATCGTCTATCTTACGGCTAGTATTACTGATGCACTTAAAATTACAGTAATTATAAAAACAAAATTATTAATTTAAGGTTAAATATAACTTAGTAAGATCATTTTCCATTTTTTGATTTTCGATAAAAAGATATGCATCATGGTATTTTGTGTAGATTAGTTAAATTATTGATTTGTTATATTATTATTTAAACATAAATATAAATAGGAAATTATTGCGCTGGAATAATGCTTCCCTAGGTTTGAATTAATTTGTTTTATTAAATAACTGAAATTAGAAAGAAATGATAGTAATCATTTTATGTATGAAGGAATGAATCGAATTCTAGCACTGAACATAATTTAATATACATAGTGTACTATATAAATATATACCATAAATTTTAATATACATATTTTAAAGATTGCAATCATAGTTAATGTAACTAATATTAATGTGAACCCTGTCAAAGTTATGAATTAATCAGTCAAAGATTGTTACACTTTCAAAGTTTCACTATATTTAAGCATCTATAGTTCTATAATCTAGCGAGAGTGCATCTTATATCTCCTAAAACATAGATGTTATTAAAAATTTTTTTTTTTAAATATGATTGTATCTCTCTGTAAATTTATTATACAACAATATTAGTTATTGCCACTAAATGTAACTGATTATAATTTTCTACAGACAATAGAAAAATATGTTGTTTTTTTAAATATTTGACCGTAAAAATAAAAGGTATAAGAGCTATTTTCTTCCTGAGCAATATTGCAAAATAAAGCCTTAAAGGCCTCTTATATAGCCAATATTATGGAGTCAATATCAAATAGCGCCAGTATATTGACCGTCTGAGGTTTTTATTGAAACAATAATATTTAAACGTATGATATATGTAATACGTACCATTATATGGTTCCAGTGATGTTTACTTAATAATAGCCATTAACCGTATACGACATTGAAATTATAATTCAGTTGCATTCTAAGGAAATTTTGACACAATCATCATTTTAACACACTTTAGTATTCGACACAAACCAAAAAATAATGTTATAGGACATTATTTCACATGATAATTTTAATATTCTAAATAATTAATTTTTATTACACTACGAGTTCATATTTGTTTTTTTTCTTTTTATTTTCAACAATACTTCACTTATATTTTACAAAAAGTCTACTGACAATTAGATTGTGAAATTCAAACAATTAGTGGACTAATTTATTGTTAATAGTATTGTGTTTTGGCAAATATTGATACTTATAGTTCCGAGTCCATTTTATTCCATAATTTACTTTTATACGTTTGGTAAGGTTTTTCTCCCAATTCAAATATTCTATTTATTTATTAAAGACACCTGAAAAGCTATAACTTATGCACGAAAGTAGTTGAGGAATAACAAAAGTTATTTATTAATTCCCTTTTATTATTTTAAATTTAAATTAATACATTAGAATATAACTCAATCATACGTTGTCTGACTTTTAATGGTGCAGTAACTAAATTATTGATACTTGCAACTCCCTATGAACTTATCAACAATGACAACAGATATTTTTTTTGAAATACAAAACAAGGAATATCAATCAATGCTTTTAGTAGAGTGGACATTATTAAATCTGACACAATATTTTCTCTAACGTAAACATTTGTGTTAAAATTCAATCAGAAGATTGTTATAAATGTATATAAATCATAATTCTATATATTGAAAAAAATATTACAATGATTTATATAGAACTGACAAACTATATTTAAGATGTGTATTTGATAATCCAAATTATTTTATGAATACCAGTCATTATTATCATCCCATTTTGTTTAATCAGTTCATAATTATAATATTATTTTATCATTTTTAATTGGTTACTCTTTATTCTGATTTGTATATATTATACATTTGAAATTATTTTTTAAGCAGAATATTTCAGTGCCAGAATGAAAAGGAAATCTTTTGGTGAAAAGCTCTGAAACGATTCCCCAACCCAACTTCATATTAGAACTAATGTAATAAAGTGTGCTTACATACATAAATTTATTTATTATCTTATTTATTTATTACATTTAGCATAAATATTATGTTAAGAAATATGGCATGTAATGTAAATTTTATAATTAAAACTTATAAAATATTTTTTGAATCAAACAAGAAAAAAAAAACTACTATCTCCTTCTTTTTCTTTTGCCCCATTTGCTCTACAAAATTCCTTTTGATAGTGAATGAAACTATCAAAAGTTACTTATCTAATAATGAAGCGAAATTAAATAAATATATCCATGTATACATACTTTATCAGATACTCTAGAAGATATGGTTGACTTGGGACATTTTTTATATTTTTAATACATTTCGAGATTTCCTTCAATAATGAAATATTATTTATTAATATGTTTAAAAAAAAAACAATAATTTAAAATTTTTAATACATTCAAATCAAAATAAATAATTATCATTATCATAAATTAAAAAAATGAATGAAAGAACCTTGGGCTAATTAAAGCTAAAGGTAAAATTATTTAAAAGTAAAATGATGGAAAAAAGCTGTAGAGGGAGAGATTACAGACACAATACGAGGGTAAGAAGACAGGAATATAATAACGGGAGCGCCCAAGAGGGTCGTTGTTCAGCCTCCTGAAATAAACGATAGTTGTTTTCTCAAAAAATATCTTTGGCCTACCTTATCAGCCAGTGTATAAAAGAACATTATAACGACTTTATGATAGAATGAGTCCAAAAATCTTTGCATATAACTGACAATTATTATAGTTATTGTTATTCTGTGGGAGAGAAAGGCGGCCTCTTAGAGATGATCTATTGTCGATCGGTTGCACCGAACTTGATTCTATTGATTTTGGTATCATACAACCGATTAACTGATTAAAACATCGTACAACTAGGATATATCAAAACGCTATCTCTGAAACAATATTTCAAATCTGATTTCGTTTCAAGGTTTCATTCCACTCGTATCCAATCCTTAAAATCCAATATCCTTCCTAAAATCCTCAATGTTCCTTATTTTCTCACAAATAAAATCATTCATTAAGACCTTAATACTCCGTTTGTAACCGATCTAGCCGGAACCAGATACTGTTCCTACCATTATAAACTCACTAACCACCCAAGCCCATTAGTTTCTAACCTTGCTTCCTCTGCCATTCCTGACAATCCTCCGAGGTGCCTGAGAAGAAAATGAATGTGGAAAATAAGAGTGCTACCAGTAGGTAGTTTTTCTACACGTTTGTATCACTGCATTATAAACTAAAATCAAATTTACTGGATGTATGTATATGAATGTACAATCGTAAATATTAAGTAATAATTATATATTATTATAAATAAATATTTTTAAAAATCTTTATTTGTTTTAAGCATTTGTTAATTTATTGAAAATAAACTTATTTTAGAATGAAGTAAATTTATAGAACTGTGCATTGGTTAAGACCTAAATCTAATTAATATGTAGTTGAAGCTAGTTTAGGGAGCGGAATAGCTCAGTGGGCAAAGTGCTGTGCTTTTAACACTAAACAACTGTGTTTCACCCAGCCTCATAAAGTGGGTACCGTTAAATAGGGGGGAAATCGGTGTGATAATAAAAAACTCATGATCTTTAACATAAGTTAAAGAAACAGTACTTACTTACAATGTACCGAATCCCTGACCCTTTTGGATTGTAGTGGTTCCTATTATTGTTATTGTGAAGCTTGTTAAATAAAGACGTTTTTTATTTTTTCTAAAAGTGGGGGAATCCATGGCCTAAGAAGACTAATAAAATATATAGAAAATAATTCATGATTATACGAAAAACAAAAACTTAGCATTATTTAGTCACCTAAAAGTCTAAGTGAAAGAAATTTGTTTTCAATAACTAAAAAGAAAGGAGTTTTAGTCATTGAAACAAAATAATTCTTCGCAAAAATAGCCCTTAACAAGATTGAATTTTGACTGTCATAAAATTAAAGATTTAAGAAAAAAACAACTTTGTCAGCTGTCCTATGGATTAAAAAAACAGACTCTAGAAAATAAATTGATCCAATAGTAATTTCTACATTAAAATATATAATAATAATACGAACAGCTACAACCCATGAAGTGTCAGTGGTTTAGTGCTTTGTAGGGATGACCAGTTTTTTTTAACATAATTTGTACAAGTAGGTGGTTTTTTCATCTCATCTCAGGTTTCCACCAATGAAGTGTACCCAATATACAGACGCTGGGTGGGCCCCAGGGTTCCTAAATACAAACAGTGAAATAATTATCAGTAACGGAATAAATAATTATCTATCAAGAATTTGACCCCAGGTCCCGAGAGGTAGTAACACAGTGCTTTACATGCTGAGCTATCCCGCTCATACATTAACACATCCACAAAGAGCAATATTTTAATTTTTTAATATGTTTAAAATTGGACCATCGATACAATATCCACTCTTAATTATAACAATGATGATATTTAATAAGACAAATGAAATGATATGAGAAACTTGTAGCTAGTAACCTTTGTGAAATAATTTGACCCTTAGTTGTCCGATCAGTTCTTATATTTACAATCTTCTGTCTCATTACCTTCTTTGTTCTAAAGATCAACAGGATTAAAGGAATTTGACATTATCAAAGCTAAAATGTTCTTTGGGGAGATAATTACGTATTGGATAAATTTAACTCTGACGAAGTATCACCGATATCTGAAGAAACGTTACTAAATAATTTGATGAAAGATACTTTTAGACCCTTTGTTCTTTCAGCATAACATTTAAAGTTTAGTTCGGTCAAATAATCTCGGTAAACACTTGTGCCTTAAAGAGTTCCCCATGTTCTCACAAAAAAATTATAAATAAGCATAATTTTAATTCAAATTATCAATGTTTAATTAACTCATTAATTAAGTTAACTATAGACCTTCGTCTATAATTCCATTTTCAACAACTGAAATAGCTTAGTACTTTAACATATATTTTAGCTTGCTAAGCAGAAAATTACATGTATTAAATTAAATTAAAACGTATAATAATTAATAAAAATTACCAGAGAGGCCAGGTAATATACCAATGTTAATTATAATTCAAATAATATTAAATAGAGGAGTTTAATTTCATGGGTAATACATAAGAAGGGGAGTGACGGTAGCAGCGTGGTAACGCGCCTGTCTGCCAACCCAAAGTTTGTGAGTTCGAGTCCCTGGCTCTATCCTGGATTTCTCAAGCATATAATTATACAATACTCACTCACAACCTCCGCTCCTCCCAGGTATTTGTGAGTCCCGTTAGCCAATGGGTGGCACTCACAAAAATAGGCGTGGGAGTGACGAAACCACCCTAGAAAAACAACCTCAAGAAACGCGCAATGTATTTCCAAAGTACTTAGCGTGAAGCCTTGGCCCTCCATGGTCTGATTCGCCAATAATATTAATAATAACATAAAAAGGAAAAATTCACCAGGAGCCACCATTGTAGTGGGTCGTCCTAAGAAGAAGTAAAATTTAGCAAATTTATTTCTTCTTAGAGACAATATATTGTTTTTTTATTATTTTGTTTTGTATAAGTACAGTAATAATTATGATAGTTTTTTCTTAGAGAAGGTTGGTAACCTCTGTCCTCCTAACGGCAGACTAACCCCCATTATACAAATTATAATTCAATACAATGAAATAAATCAATCAAATGAAAGCTCTATTTTCTACGCCTCAGTTTAATTATTTCATGTTATAAGTAAAATAAAGTATTACACGGTATTCATATGTAAAATAAAATATTTACTTTTTTATATACATTATTAGTGAGATGTTTTAGTTGCATCAAAAACCTAGCTGGATTCTTTATTTTATTTTTTTTTATTTTAGGTATAATTAGACTTTTCTTGTAGTTTAGCAAACCTTTATTTTGTTGTAACGTTTTTCATTTGTATATGTCATTTTAATTTAATGAATTTTAAATTCGTTTTCATTTTCAGAAAAAAATAAATGTGTGTTTCACAATTTTACCATTTCAATGCCTATAATCATTAACATTCTCAGAATTATTCATATAATTAATAAAAAAAGAAGAAGGATGGTTTGTCCAGTTTAAACTACCTCTATGGTAGTTTTCAACAACAGAGGATAAATACTTATTTGATACATTTACTGAGATCTAGGTACATTTACTCAATCATGTACTTTTTAAAAAAAAAATTATGGGACTAATAGAAATATTTTAGTAATTATATTTGATTTATTTTAATTATAGAAATATTAAGATTTCACTTCACTTAAATTGTATTATTAGGGATTTCACTATTACCCTTTGTTATTAAATAAATTAATGTGGGGCTCCATGTTAAATTGTTCATATATTATTTTTTTCTTCCAACGATTATCCAAACTCTTAGAGACCTCTGGGTTCCCGATTGGATAATCGAAAAATATATTACCCAATCACGCTTGAAAGCATACGGCGAAGTTGGTAGGAAGCTAATGAGTGAAGTTATTAAAACGTAGTTAAAGCGACCACTTTGTATTTTGGAGTTGTAACTTCCGTTAGTGTGGTTAAATGGGAGATACAACTGCCTCCCTTTAGTTGTGCTTCCCAATCGACTCTTTGACTGTGATTTCAGGACTTGGTGTTATAATAGCAAACAATTTTGTGCCTCAAATATAAGAAGATGGTCAGGGTTGCGGTAAAAAAAAGAACAACTAGTTTAAAACTATTTTAATGTCCTTATGTATCTTTTTTAGAGCCCCGTAGATTATGCATTATATTAAATATATGTATATATAGTTGACCGTAAAGATTTAAATATAAGAAGGTGGTCAGGGTTGCGGTCAAAAAAAGAACAAATAGTTTTAAAACTATTTTAATGTCCAAAACCTAAAAATATCGCCAACCCAAAACCAAAAAATCGTTTAACCCAAAATACATCGCGCGTTGGACATTAAATTAGTTTTAAAATATTTGTTCTTTTTTTGACCGCAACCCTGACCATCATCTTAAATTTAAATCTTTACGGTCAACTATATATACATATATTATTTGTGTGCCTCGTTTCCCGTTCAAAACATGTACTGGCAGTTGAATTGCGAAATGTTAGTACTAAACTCAGTATCTACCATTATTCACTTATTATTTGTGTAATATTTACATAAAACTTTCACGATTATAAATTATTCAACAGTTCGATATTATCCTGTATTAGCATGCCTTCTACTAGTGGTTCATGAATAAAATAGAATACTGTAACTAAGGATGCTAAGATGGCGTTACATCCCCAAGAGAGGGACAGCTAATCTGATTTTTACCCGAAACTATAATGCCCTAATTCGAGCTATTAGCCCGGTGGGATTAGGGGCTCAGGGGACAGGTTGCCCAGATCTACGCAGCCCCAGGGCCCCGCCTTCGTTAGTGCTCGACGGATCTGTATTCGTGGCACAGGCCGGCCCTAACGAGTAAGTGCGCCCGCTCTGATATTTAATGAGCCTGTTAAATTTTAACAGCATTACAGAAGCTACATTTTAATTGCATTTGCAATAATATCTAAACTTATTTGGTTAATGATTTAAGATTTGTTTTTAGCACATACGGTAATTTGCAATATAAAATTATAAAATAATTTAAATTGAACTTATCATCGTTGAAATTTATGAATATTCGAATTGTTAATCAGCATACAATGAAAGTATTTGATGCAAAAAAAAAAAGAAATATAGAAATGTATGTAATATCATATCTAAATTATATGAAATGATCGTTAATCACTTAAAAATCATTATTTTGAAAACATTTTTAATAATGCCATCAATTGTATTTAAATCATAGAATAGCTAGATTAGAATAGATTACATATAATTCAACTTATATTCCCCAAGCATTTAGGTATTAAATGAGGTAGGCTAAGAAATAGTAAAATAAAATACCAAAAATACTTCGATGATCTTCCTGAAGCATAAGTAATTTAAACAACCTTAGATATTGATCAATGATTAAGAAAACTGTATAGGATAATTTTTTTGGTTTTGATTCAAAGCTCTGAATCTAAATGATGTAATTTAATGTAAGGAAAAGATGAAATAACAGTGCAAAGTAAATAATAGAATGCACTGAATATTTGCTACTATAATTGAAATTTTATTTAATTTTTTTTACATATATTTTGAAGTATGCTAAGCCATTTCATATAAATGATACGCACTTGGTTATGTTCTCATCATGTAACTGAATAACATTAAAAATTTATTTGGAAAAACAAAAAGACCAATCACAAAAGATATTAACCGTCTTTAGTATTACAGTTTTATTATTATTACCTTCGTGATACATCTTTTCTAATACAATTATTATTTAGATCATTCTAATGTTTACATGTAGATAATTTATTTATTTTTTTAATGAACATGAACACCTATTACATTTCAGGAGATTTTTAGTTTTCGAGTTATAGAGTTTGGATAAATAACACAGAGTGATTTTTAAAAAAGTTGGAACTTTCTGAAATATGTGCCTTATATATGTTGGTAAAAAAGTTTTTAACCTTAATAGCTCTTAAATATTACACACAATACATTAGCATCAATTAGTCTCATTGTTATTTTGAAATTTACACAATACAATATGATGAAATTCTTTTGTGATAGAATAGTGAAGCTAGAAAAATATATTTGTGATTATATTCTTTTTTTTACTCTTTTCAAACTGATTTGAAAACTAAGATCTATAAATACGATTTCATAAACCGTTATTATTAACGTTAAAAAAAAAAACTTGTTTAATTTGTCTGTTAGGAGTAAGAATAATGAAGGGGAAAAAAATGAAACTAAAACTATAGACCATACATACACGTTGCTTAGGACTATTTAATTGTGTATATTGTTAAAACATAATAACAGTCATGATTATTTATTACAACTATAATAAATTAAATATTAAAAAATAGTTTGATAGAGTGGAATAATTCCAAAGAAGGTCACATTCTAATTTGGTGTTAGAATATCAGTTAATTAATAACATGTCAAACTTTCATGAATTAAGAATAAAATTAGTAAATATCACTTCAACATTCTAATATCTACACACCAACATTAACATCACTTGTAAATGATTACATAACCAACATAGTACATCACTTGTAAGCAATGTGAACATGACCAACATTACTTGTAAACAATGCATTTACACCCTACTCGGCATTAAGTAATGACTTATTGATTTAGTGATGCCTGACTTGGCGAAATATTGACAAGTTAGTTATTAATGGCAATTCGATGTATGGTGTTTGTTTAAAATCGTATAACAATAAAAAAAAAAGTTTGTTGAACAAATATATGAAACTAAACAAAACATTGATCATAAATAATATCACCGTTACTCTTCTAGTGTATGCTAATTAGTAAATATTTATTAGTTATTTATAGTTTGAAGAGAAAATGAAATATTGTTTATTGAATCTAAATTTACAAGAAAACTGCGTTTTCCTTCAATATTCAAACTTTTGCAGTAAAAAAAGGGAAGAAGAATGTTGTATTAAACAATTATTTTAAATAAAATGTAGTTCTTGTTCTAAAATTATGTAATACATTCAGCAATAACTTAATATAATAATAATCAGATTCTGACTTTAGTCTAGTTTGCGTTTTTCCCTGCAGACTATAGCTAATTATCATTTTATATTATGAAAGTTATGCTTAAGTAATTATTATTTATACCCCTGAGGTTTCTCATTTCTGGTATATGACATGACCTGCGTCGCGTCTGAGAGACACCACTTCTTATTTTGCCATAATTGTATTTTATCTTTTTATTTATTTATTAATACCAGATCGGCCTTACATGGTTAATGTAAGAGGTACATATTTTTTTTTTTAACAATTGATTATTGGGGGAGGGGAAGTAAATTTTCAAACAAAAGACACCTGTAACAATATACAATGTTATAAAATAAAAAAATATGATAAAATAAATAGATTAAAATAATAATTTTTAATAAAAAATGAAAGTAAAGTTAATAACAATGACATTTATTGATTTAACAAAATAAATAATTGACTTCTAATGGAAAAAAAATAAAGTGACTTTAAGAAAAAGATGAAAAGAAAGAAAAAAAAATAAGTTAAGATAAAATAAAATGTTAGAGGGGCAATAACAGAACTGATAATTATAGAACTTATAACAGGATGTCCTGCAGCAGCCTGGGCTGCAGCCTTTAGGTTGTGGTTGGGTTTCCCAAGATGTAGGTTACTGCTCCTTTAACTGTAGGTAACTGGTATTTTACCTTGAACAGCTTACTTTTTATATCTATGTTCATATTTCTATTTTTCAATGTAATTTAAAAAAAAAAAAATCTAAATACCTATTTTCAGTGGAACTTCTAATGTTCTAACAGATTTCGACATAGAGGGGGGAAGGAAAGATTGCAGGTAACACATAAATTAAAGTCTGATTGGAGAAGTTTGTTGGGGGGTGCGGTCAGCAATGAACAACATAAATAAACAAAACCATATTTATTTATTTTATGCCGACGTTCCGACCTGAGTTTCAGGTCTTCATCAGGGGTTGTGGCGGCATAAAATAAATAAATATGGTTTTGTTTATTTATGTTGTTCTTTGTTAACCACACCCCCCGATAAACTTCTCCAATCATTAATCAACGGTCAACTATCTACACCTCATTATAAATTAAAGTCATTCCCTGATTAATTTATTAAGGTGTGACACTTGTAGAAAAAATAATAAATGTGTTATTACAAACTCAGTTTGGTTCCGATGTGTCTATAAAACATCATTATGTTTTGTGGTTTCATTACCTTCCTTCATTGAGGAAGTGTGAAAACAGATGTATTCAAACAAACTGATTTTTCCCCTCACTCCTCCTAGACACAACCCAATGATATCCGGGCTCATCAAAACTACAATCTTTTTCTTTAAAGAGTTTAAAATAAATCGTGTCCGTGAAGAACTTTAAGTAATCATAAGTAAGTAATCATACCGAATAATTATTCTGAGAAATCAGATTATTTTATTGATTGTTATTTTTTATTCCATCTAAATTTTGGATGTGCATGGCTTTGTCCTCCTCAAATGTATAAAACCGACATGTATGATCCATAGTGAGTTCAAAATATGAGGATTAAAAATGCCTATGTGTACATAAATAACAAAATCCACCACCAACCAACAATAATCCAACAAGTACGAACTCTTTTATTCCGCTTCTGTTAGTAACTTCATGAACTCATGACCAAACTAATGAAAATGATGGCTACATCGGTGAGGATGACTAATACAAGAGGATACATAGGAGCTAACGTAATGTATTTGTTACAACGTAATGCGGATTCAATTGTATATACTAAACATTTGGGGATCATTTCAATAGGTATTGTTGGGGCCACAGCCTGGTTGTCCTAGGGCCAGATTTGCACATTGTCCAAATTATGCTGGATTTCACGGATGTATATTTTGGGCGTGTAAATACTGTGTAAATTGGTAGATCAATGATGAATAAAATAGAATTATAAATGGATTGGACAGTAAACAAAAGAAGTTCTAAGGAAAATGAATAATATTTAAAAACAGAAATGTAATAATAAGATGAAAATGATGAATCATCAATGGAACATAAAACATGAAATATTCATTAAAAGATCTATTGAAATAATTAGAACTGGATGAAATAAAGAAAAAAAAAACAGTAACTACTGAATTGGATACAAATCTCATCGAAATAAAAAATCTAACCAAAAGAGCTATTGAAAGATAAACATTAATAAATTAAAACGTTATAGTAAATCAAGATAAATTACTAGTTACTTGGTGAAATAAATTAATAAAATGTAATGACTATTATTAAAAATATCGAACTAAATGAATAATAGTATGTGAATGTAGCAGAGGTGAAATACTTGATGTGCAGACTGTGAGGTAAGAGTAAGTTGATTAGCAGAATAATTAGCAGGTGGGTGCACTTAATGAACATTTTGATGTTGATGAAGATATGTTAAAGATAATATTAAACTGTTGGTAGAATATTAAAACTGAGTAACATTATACACTGTGCACAGATAGATAATTGTTAAGTTTAACAATCTATTGTCTTCTCTCTCAACAATTCAAAAAGTTTGCGAGTGAATTAGGTAGCAATCACCTGTTCTTTCTATAGCTTGTTTTAGCATGCTACTAGTGCTCAGTTACATTTATAAGAAATACTTAAGTAAATACGTAATAATTAAATGTTACATGATTCAAAGCTACTAAAGTTTGAAATAAACGGTACAACAAAATACAAGGAAGGATTGAGTTAGGGATTTAACAATTATAAATTAAACAGATTAAAGGATAAATCAAAAGTGGCCTTAACATGTTTCGTGTTAAATAATTAACTTAAAACTGGTTTTAGGAAGCTGGCTCAGCATTTTGGCACTACACTTATCAAAAGCATTTTAAGATCTTCACATAATTCTAAATTTATTTTCAAATATATACCATACATATACCATATATGAAATGTCATGGTCATCACGTCATCAAATTTGGCGATCATCATTAAATTTTCTGTACTGTTGAAAACTAAAATTTAAATTCCTGGAACGATAAACATTGTAGCAATTGATAATATTTATTATAATTTAAATGTCAGCAATTATATTTTTGAAATATGTATTTGAATCCTTTTTGAGCTCCTAATAAATCAGTTGTTTGCCTCATTTGATTTTTTCAGGCAAAGATTTTCAGACAACCCTAATGATATGTAAGGTTTATGCTAAAGAGGGATACGGTGAGAAAAAGAGATTTGGATTCCTCGTTGGCGATTGGTTCGCTCTGATCCGAGAGGTAAATCAGACTGCCTCTCGCCGGGGGATTTAGCGGCCAAGTTATTGTAAGTCAGGGAAGGAGTTTGGCCAACCCGCCTCCGGATTTACTCCACTTGTCCGCGCTCCCTCCGAGAAAGAAAAAAAATTGCCAGTTGTGTAGAGGAGAGGGAGAAAATCTGCTCTCGGCATAAAAAAGAATAAAAAAAAGAAAAAAGAAAAGGTTCTCTTAAGCCCTATAAAATATCTTTACTAAGCTTATTGATCCTAACTCTCACCGAATACTTCCCTCTTAATTTAATACCGACATCTACTACAAGCGAGGGAAAAGTTCTAGACTATATAAGCCGCTCCATTCTCCTCCACACAATCCTTAGATAATTATTTCCCTCCGAGTTCCTAAGACAAAAAAGAACTATTTAAGATACAAAAAAAAATTATATTTTCCGAGTAGTATTTATGTAAATTTATTTGTTACAACTAATTATGTCAAATAATTCTCTAATGCTTATTTGAAATGTTGCCGATGAAATGTGTGTGCTTCATTTTAGGATCAGGATTGATTACAAACAATCCAACTAATGCACACTGGAAATTATACTTATTTCTTGGTTAATATTGTATTAACAAATGCTGGTTTTTGGAAAAGAATTTGCCTGAGATAATGCATGATGCCCAAGAAGCTTCCTAATAAAAAGAGTACTTTGAATTTTCTAAGAAGTAAAAACAATTCTATTTTGATGAATTATGATATTATGAATGGGATGTTATGTGCAGGCGTATAGACGAAATGGTATAAAGCACAAAGTAATGTATTAGTAAACTGTGTATTCTCAGACAAATCTGCAAGACAAAGTCTATTCTGAGACAAAGGCTTCGTTAGTAAAGACAAGTGGTCATTTAAGAAATGAATAATTTGAGTATAACTGTTTTAGTACTACCGAGTTGACATGGAAAAGACTGATTGATCATTTTATATAATGTGTAATATATGTTTTTAATTATCAACCAATGCATGTGAGGGATTCATCATCAATATGTAATTGTTCGTTTATCATAAATAAACTTTTTTTTCTTTCTTTAGGCATTCGACAGATTCCGTAACGATTTCCATAAGATGTGGTCTGCGAGTGGTTATTAAGCTTTTTAGTTTATCACCACTTATTAATGAGCTTTTCTTGGATTTTTACGGTAATATTAACAATTTATTTCATAAATCAGGTGAGTAAATGAAAACTTCCTAATCTCAAGATCCAACTTTCGGATTATCTTCATTTACTAAGTGGGATGTTAGCTCTCACAAAATCATAATAATTAAAAAAACAGATATAACATGACAGTTTTTTATTCATTTATTTTTATTTATAAAAAAGGAAACAAAACAATAAAATCTAAAGTTAATACTTGAGTAATTGGTGTAAGTGAGAGGAGGAATAGTGATTAGCTAAAAGCATTTTAGTAGAAGTAAATCTCTGCGGTAAAATGCTCTCAGTAACAGCTCGAACAAACCATAAAAAAAGTGTATTCATTACTATTGTATTGTTTCTTTAACTCTTTTGTTAAAACAACAACAGATTTTAATCTTGTTTAAACAGAAAATAATTTATACTATTTTTTATTATTATATATAATAATTAAACATATATTTGATACAATTATTATTTATTAAAAATATTGTGTAATTTGAAATACTACATTGTAAATGTTCAAAACGGATATTTTATGAAATAATTTAATGTGAAAAATCCCCGATTGCCCTAGTTATGATTCACATGACTGATCCAGTTCTTTAGTAAGCTTCAACAAGAAAACAGTGTTCAGGAATTTTTACGTACATATTATCCTGAACATGTAAGTGTAAGTATATAAGAAATTCAAAACAATAATTGATATTACATTGAAGAATTCTAAATTCTGATTCTAATTCTTTAGTTGTTACTTGAAAATAAATATATCATATCAAATTTAAGAGAAATAAGTAGGGACTAGATAGAAATGAGAAAACTATAGGCATTTGTACCTCATTTCTAAACTAAAAATTTAACAAAAAATATGAACATAATGCCTTGGTAAAATATTTAATCTTTATAGAAATACTTACAAGAGTTGTATGCTTGAAAATATATTTTAATATTGAGGTTAATATAAAAAAAAACATATGTATACAATAAAACTGATAATTTTTTATTACTTTATAATTTTATAAAAAAAAATTAAGATATTTATAATTAAACCATTTGTTTAGTAAAGATTTAAAAAAAAATATTACTACAAATTAAATATTAATATACATGTCACCATTATATTTACTTTTATATTACCTATTGTTTTAATTTTTAACTGGTATGCCAACATATGAAAGCTTAAAATGCTCTCCTGTAAAATTTGGGTAATATAGTATAGTGGGTTTTACTTCCGAGAAACATAAATATGCTTTACCGTTTGTGTTGTGAGTGGCAGTTGAAGCATAAACTCGAGCATCAAAGAGATTATATGAGAATTGGTTTTCGCGATGCCACATTTATTTTCCCCAGTTTTCTTCAGATTACTATTGCTTGTAGCCATTTGTTACCCTCCAGTGTTTTCAGTCGTTATATTGAAAACTAATTGGAAGTTTTCTATGCCAAGTGAATCTTTATTATAATAATAATTTAAATAAATGCTTTGCGAACCAGAAGATTCGGTCAGGGCAACACACTTTTAACTAATCTCAAACAGCCACATTTGAATGAACAGACCTAACACAATCCTTCTTTTAGATGACACATAGGAAGTTTATTCGTGGTATCACGAGAGATTACCCTTTAGTATGACTTATTCGTCATTCTTCCTCGCAACTTTATATTCTTAATTTCATTTTCCAATTTAATATTACAGGAGAATTTATATGGCCGCACTAACTCCGAAATGTGTGACCTGTATGTGGTAATTTAATGAGGTTGATAAAATATTTCCCGACATCCATACTACTGCTACATAATCTATAATATGCACTACTTATATACCAGTATATATTTACAAATGAATTTTAGGAGTATAAAGTTTCTTTCCTACTTAAATTGACACTAGCAATGAAGATAGTAATGACACATTCATCATATTCCATAATAAACAAATGCCTTACCATTAAATTAATGAATATTTGCAAAATCATTTGTTAATAAAAACAGTTCACTTGTTTATTTATTTATTGATATTATTAGCCCAATTTTCAGCGTTAATATTTATAGGATTACAATATTATTGAGTATTATGTTATTATGAATGTAGTTGTAGAAAAAAACACGTAAAATAAAATACGGGAAGTCCAACTGAACTTTACATATGAAAACCATTCCAAATGCACCAGATTCCACTTTGATAACTTACTGCCCCAAAATAAATTATTTTATTGTTTTACCATTAAAAATCAACTTTATCAAAGTCAGATATGATGGCCCTAATAAAGACAAAATTATAATGTCGATACTAAACGTGTAGAAGAACATTAAATAAATAAAGCAACAACAAAGTAGTGCTCAAAATGCGAAAATTGAACATGATGGAAGCCCTTGAAAGGAGTTTGTATGAACTGTAGTAAAATTTTAAATTTTTTGTATGTAATCAATAATTTTATTTTGATTCCTTATTTTTTATTCAGTATTTATTCCCTACAAGTACTTCATGAGACATATATATTCCCCTTTGACTAAACTAGCAATAAAAATTTAGAGCTAATGGTAAAGATTTAGTGCTTAACAGAGGATCCTTTGTGGCAACACTGAAAATTTGTTAATTCCATCAAAGATAAGCTTTTATTTTATTCTTGAAATATTTGAGGAAATATTAGATAGAATCTTTAATTGCTTCGATTAATATTCCTTGAACATTTAGCAAGCTATGTCTAGTTTAGACAGAAAAATCTAATAACATATAGATTCAGTACTAAGTTATTTTTCCACCCGAGGAGAGAAAACATAAATAAAAAAAACATCGAAGTTGCTATGTGAAAAAATTATAAGAAGAAGTTATTTGGTCGCTTTGAAAGAGCATTATGATATAGGACGTAGCTTCGACTCAGCTATAAAGGAGCTTTATAAAGCTGATTTAGTGTAGCTCACGGGTGGACCTAAATCTAACTTTACCGTCGAACCGATATCTATCCTTTATCCTATAAGGCCATAAAGAAAATATAAGTCCAATATAGAAATGTGAATTGATTTCTGGGCGGATCTCTCCTTATCCGCCGGTAATGAGCTCTCTCTTGACTTATTGGCAGTTCTTACACTGAATCATCGGCTGGAAAGGTGAGGCTACTTTTGTTCTAGTCTGAGATGATAATAACATGGCCAATGGACACTTGGAAATGTTATGAAGAAGCAGTTATTGAAATAAATGGAAAATATTATTTTTCTAAATTTTAAACTCTTAAATACTGGAAGAAAATTTATATTTTTATTTATTTTTTAATTTTATTTAATGGTGCCAAGCTATCTGTTAAAATGTTTCATTGTCACTTATAAACTTTAGATTTAATAATTGAGACCTTTAATACTTATCTTTAATAATTTTTTTTAATAAGGTTTTGCTTTAAAGTCCTGTCTGAAAGCTGTTAAAAGCATGAAAAACAACTTTAAACCAGATTATAAAGAAATTTCCCTGATCCTGTAAGAACTATTGAGTCCTCTATGCTGGTCATTACCGTCGTGGACATTTTATCTTTTATCAGAGTACTACAGTGCTAAATAAATTGTATTTAAACTATTCCCAAAACTTATTTTAATTTAGGACATTCTGACATTTCTGAAAAGAAATAAAAGAAGTTATTATTTATGAAAAACGAATGCAGGCTAGTATATTAAATTGGAAGTGATTTTTTAATGTATTTTTCTAACCCCTAATAACCAAAATGATATTTAAAAGCACCATTAAAAAGATATGAAATTAACAAATAAATCTTTTGTAGTATTTTGATTAGTTTGAAACGATTGTTCTGCCCCAGATCACTAGCAAAAGTTTAAACACTAATATTCAAAATGCTGAAGACCCTGAAATGCAGGGGTCATGTATAATAGTGAATGAAGGACCTATTACTTGATCTTACAACACATTTGGCACAGTTGGCACTCCACTATTTTCCATTACAAAATCCTTCCGTTTCTTTAAAAAAAAACAAATAAACGCTTTTTTTTCCAGTCCTCTGTGAAATTTCTCAATAAAATAAAATTTCTGAATAAATCAAATTTAACTATATTTTCCATAAAAGGCCCTAATTTTGAACGGAAATTATTTGAATGTCTTTTTACCCGACTATGATGAAGGCAAAGGAGAGTATTGTGTTAAAGGTTCATCTAATACAACTAACCATCTTTGAACGAACGACTCACCCGATTTTCAACTCAAACTATTTTCGTTTTTATTTTCTTTCCCCTTTCTTTATTTTACTCTTTGCCCTTATTTTCTCCACTTTTATCCATTTTCCTTACCCGCGTTATAAGTTTTGTACACTATACTTATAATTTGCCTCT
>NW_027114120.1:398446-399142 GCF_000696795.3 Halyomorpha halys
GGATCAATCCCGGTGACAATTGAAGGCCTCATGCGATCGGTTATCACTGAGGATTCACTCTTTTAACTCTACTTGAGATAGTTCCGTTTAATCTTTTTGCTCAATCTCTTTT
This sequence comes from Halyomorpha halys, assembly GCF_000696795.3. Classification (NCBI taxonomy): domain Eukaryota; kingdom Metazoa; phylum Arthropoda; class Insecta; order Hemiptera; family Pentatomidae; genus Halyomorpha; species Halyomorpha halys. Next base: position 398,559 of record NW_027114120.1, read on the forward strand.
AATTTTATAATTAACATTCTTACATATTAGATATTAACATATATACATTTATACAAGAGATCATATTCTTTATCTTTATGATCTTTAAACTATATTTTCCTCTTTTGTATTTTACTACTTTTTTTATAATTAAAATGTTTTATATCAGGAAAACTCAATTTATAATTATAACAATGCAATTTTAATTAAGATAATAATGTAGCAGGAAAATAACAAGTATAACAAAGAAAATATTTCATTATTGTGAGTGGTTGAGCGTGGGTGCTCACTATATAACTTCTTTTTATACACTTTGGTATAACAACAAGTGACAAAAAATAAACAATATTTATTATGCGTGCACGTACGTAAATATATATGAGTATTATGCATAATATTATATAAATAAATTATGCAATAATCACTCTCAATCTCCCCCCGGGCATTTGTGAGGTCCGTTAGCCAATGGGTGGCACTCTGAAAAATAGGCGTGGGAGTGACGGACTCACCCTATGAAAACCTCGTCAGGAAACGCGCGATGTAATTCTTAAGTACACCGCACGAGGCCTTGGACCTCCACGGTCTGTCACGCCAATGAGAATATA
>NW_027114120.1:399192-400928 GCF_000696795.3 Halyomorpha halys
ATTTAATAAATAAATATTTAAGCTAAACTTATACATATTTTTTTAATTGTATTTTAGAATCTTTACAGCGCGGGACTTATTAAAAAAATAATAACAATACAAAAAAAAATGGTTTCAAATTTATATAAAGAAGAAGTAAAAATGATGATTATATTTGCTGCAGGCCAAATCTGTTACTACTTTCCCATCTCAAACCAGTAGTGATATGCCGGAGTTCGTAGTTTTTATGACCAATCATAACAATGCCTTTGATATAAATTGGATATTAAATGATTTAGGGACCTAATTACTATCATAAAGTATCATGCCTTATGATGATAATTAATCATGCTCTGGTGTTATGATCCAAACGCCGTTTCAGGTCATAATTACAAATTGACCCAAATATGTGTTGTGCGTGTAATGAAAAATATAGTCCATATTTTGCAAAGGATGCTTAGATGAAAACTAAACTATAACATCAGTCGATTCTAACGTCATAGCTGATGTTATTCTTATATAAAAAATAACGATGCTTTTTCTCGCGTCACTTCTTCCAGCAAATGACCTTCACTATTTTATTTCCCAAATCTGATTAAAAAGAGTGCGTCTATAATTGAAATTAACATAGACGAATAGCTGAGTGAAAAGATATTGTACAGATATTCAGACGTTTTGTTTCGCTGTAGGTGCCACTTAAGATGCAAGTTTTCTAATATAATACTTCAACACACTCGGTCATACAGTCCTTAATTACGATTCTTCCATTCCCCCTAATCGGGAATGAATATTCCAAAAATTAATAATGGTGGCTTACGGTGAATGAGTTAAGCAATAATGGTAACAGCAAGTATTATTGTATCTGCTGGTATGTGATGTTTACAAGTTTCAAGTACATAATGTTTGGTAGGAGCGTTAGCTATTATGCACTCAGTACCAAATATGGAGCGCGAATATCCTAAGCATTTGAAACTAATTGATCCCTTCAGGTTATGAAGGTTTACTGAATATGCCAGAGCTTATGGTTTCGCAGCCAATTAACATGGCGCACTATTGGTCTAAGTAGGTTGTGGTGCACAAAACCTAAAAGAAAATAACCTAGTCTATTTAAAATAATATCAAATTTCATATATTAAATTCTTATTTTCAATCTAATATTTACTAATTAATAACAGAAAATCAGAAAACGCATTTAAAATTGGTATTGAGGATTTACTGTATTTTTTTTTAGTTGTTTGCAATTCCAAACATGCTTTTCTGATAGGTAATAGAAAACCATAATGATACCTATTTCTTGGTCCCATGTCAATCTACTTTTAAGTGAATGAGATAGAAAACACGCTTGTCTGATAGAAAATTTATAAGTCATGTTTTAATTTTGAAATTAGATGTGCTGAAACTTCGCTATATTCTGGAAGTCAGAGTTCTGTATTTTTGCGGTAAGTTAGTCGAAAAAAAAAAAATGATTGAGAATTATGTCCTTCATATTTCATGCCACATGTGTCATTTAGTCCTCTTTTATGGTCAGTGGAGCGGCTACAAGAGAAGCGCGGGGATCTCTGGAGCCTTATATTGCCCGCACGAAGTGGCAAGGCTGAATGTAAATATTCATAAGTATGAATAGGTCTTAAGATTTTATTTATAGTGTATTTTTTTTTACCAAGTGTGTTCTATTACTATTACTTTGCTATTATTTCTCATTACTTAATTAAAAAGTTTTGAGTTATCACTGTGTAATACTTTACATTATATATATA
>NW_027114120.1:407834-411826 GCF_000696795.3 Halyomorpha halys
TCTTATAGCCAAATACAAAATAAAATAAATATTTTTTCTTATATCAAAATCTTATAAAAAAGATCAGGTCCCAACCACACGTCTTTACTTTCAAATGTACCCAGAAGCCATCAGGGTAGCAGTACAAGATTACTTTTTCTCACATATTTGATTTATTGTTCATTCAAATATCTCACATATTTCGTTACTTTACTTAAACAATATTTTCAATAGGTATAAAGGAAGATTTGTTAAAAACCTCACGCTATCGATTTTAAAATTGTTTAGAGTGTATAATGATGTAAATGTATGTAAAAAAAAAAAAAAATTACAACGAAGAAGATAAGATATTTGTGAAAAAGAAATAAAATAAAAAATATTAAGGTACGATTTTCATCTTTTTTTTTATATCTTCATTGAAATTTACATAATAATACATTCAGTAAATTTTATGTAAGCTTATAATGACGTGATACAGCCATGTGAATAAACTACCCATAGAATTCGAAATTTTCAATCATAAAATTAAAGTAAATAAATGTTATTTTATTTTTATTTTTTGTGAAGTCAAACGTTCTACCACTAAACTACCGATGTACTTTTTTTAAAATATATTTATTTCCTGTTATAGTACAGCTGTAAACTTTGTTTGTTTGTTAGTTTTGAAAGGGCATTTAACAGCCTGGGAGTAAAATCCGACCATTATACTCCATATGTATATATTAGTATCATGTTGTTTCAGATTAAAAGGGGTTCTGAAAAAAAAAATTAACAGCCTGGTCATCAACGCCCGTTAGTTGTTGGTTTTGGTAAGCAGTAAAATTTATTCATTGGCATAGATTAAAATCTGCAGTATTTTAATTAATAATTAATAATTCAATTATAAAATATACTCGTAATAATTATTTGGCTTATTTGTCTTGGTTCAAAAATAAATAAATAAACTTAAACGTAAGGATGAATTAAAAAAATTGATAATAACGATGAATTAAATAAAATAAATAATCCTTTTTAATAATTAAAAGAATTTAATTATTATTTCAATCGCAAAAAAAATTGTTATTCTATCTTTGTTTTCGAAGTTATCTATTGAATGATATTCCCTCTTATAGGACAGTGATAAACTTTATAGGATGAAGCAAACATAGACGTAAACGGCAATGGGACAGTAGAGGGAAGATGGAATGAATTCCTATGCAAATTTCATTCGATTCTTGGCTTGAGGAGCTTTAGGGAACAGGTCTGGGAACGTTCAACGGGAGATTGTTGATCTACCTCCTCATACATATATATTTTGCTCCTCCCCTCCAACGAGAATAGAACTGAGATTCTACGATGCCGTCTTGGCTATTTTCTATTTTCCATTCAGCAATATAATATCAAATATCTGTTTTATCAAGAATATGATAGAATATTATTATAGATAAAGTTAAAATATGGAGTGAAATTATTTAAAAAAAAAATGTGCACAATAAAAATAAAATATACATTTAAGATTTATCAGAGATAGTACATGACATAACAGACAATATAGAAATGGGCTAAAGAAAATTTTTAAAAATAAACGTTACTTTTTTCTTTTTACAATTTGAAGTGAAAAACATTTATTTATTTAAAAGCCCAAATATTTTCGTTATTTACTTCATTTGATTCAGATAAATTAATTCTATAGTAATATCTATATTAATGTGGTAGAAAAAGAAGTATTATATTGATGATTAAATTATTGTTATTTTTAATTGTTATTCCTAATAATTTTGTTCCTGCTTCATTTTTTTACCCTATTCCTATAATTTTTTATATTTCTCTATTCTGTATGTATTTATGATCTGCATTAGCTTTCAAATGACACTCATATTTAAAGCGAAACGTTGGGTTGTAATAAAAATTTTAACGTAATTATATTTTAATGTTTCATTATAATATTCAATCCACTTAGACTTTATATTTATCATTAGATAACAACAATATTTTTTTCAAAAAGTTTGATTCAAAACAATGTTTTGCAATTATCCTGTTGAGGTAATAAAATATTTTGTAGTTCATATTAATTTGATTTAGTAGTATTCGATGAGCTAAGCATAATTTCATTTTTACCATAAAGAAAAACTGAAAAAAATCCTATATAATGATAATATAGAAATAATAAATATTCAATACATAAATAACACACACATGTACTTACATATTTTTTAAAAATAAAATAAGAAGACATGAGAGTAAAAGTGTATTAATGGATTGAAAAATATAACATATATATATATATATATATATATATATGATAATATACATCATATACCATATATTATCGTGATACATAATATTGGCTATGGATATAATACAATGAAATTAGGACTAATTATTTAGCCCAGCTAAGTGATGTATTGCTTTCATTAAGACGGTACACATTTAATTGGACTGTAAATTGAGGCAAATAGGTTGGAAACTACAAGGATATACGTTACATTACTACAGTAACTGTTAATAATAGTTACTTTAACAAATTAGAGATTGATTTAATTAAACCTACATACATGACTAAAATTTAAATTACTTTAAATCAAAATATTGGAGTATCAAGTTCCACACATTAAATTATATTTCCTTGTTAAAAATAATGAAATAAATTATTTTAAGAATAATTTGTTTGGTTTATCTTATAGTTAATTTTTAAAATAATATTTCAAATATATCATGGACAAGTCTAAACTCCACGTTCTAGAAAAACGTAATCCCTTTGCCGATCATACCATTTTATATTCCTAATAAATTCCTGACCCATTATATTAGTAACAGCACTTTGACAAATTGCCCTGCACGAAATTATCGATAACTTTAAATGATAATCTGTTAATTTAAATAATACAACGATACCGATACCAGGAGAAACATGACACTAGAACATCGGCAGTCGGAAGAAGTGACGTCAAACGGGCTGAATTGAGGGCGCTGCAGTTGAACAATTGATAAACATACAAACAAATAATTAATTAACAAATTTAAGTCAAACTTTAGAAATATTAGTTTTAAAAGCAAATTGATCACTCAAAAGTTGTTTTAATAAAATCTGTGACATATGTATATACTCCATTCCTGGGGCTTCTCTAAAGAGAGCAATTTCGATTCATTACTATCTTAATAAATTTTCTAGTTAGAACCTCTTTAAAGGGGCCCTTCAATTATTTACTAGTGTTTGTGAGACTTAAACATTTTTTCATTGTAATATTTTGACTGTACTATCAAAAAGTATATATATTTTTTATGCCTTAATTTTTATTAGTTTTATCGTATTAATAGTAATCAATCCCCCATGGTTTATTACATACATATAATTATTTAAGTGCTTATATGGTTTTTTAAAATTAATTGACTAAGTATTTCTGATTAATATCCAAGTCTTACGTGAATAATAAAATCACTAAAAAACTTGACTTTAACTGTAAAACATAGTATTTATGTAATTATTTCTCTTCGATTAAATAAATAACAGGTTACATATTGCAGCAAACAATAGCTGTACAAACATAAATAATTTAAATGACAAAACAGAAATTTATGATCAAGAGTTTTATGTTACGAATCCCGCAAAATACGAAATTATTGATTAGAGTCTATCAATGAAATATATAAACTTTTTTTCTTTTATTTTAATAACACCCATTTTAATAACCCATCCAAGTACTAATAACATGCCACACTGGCAAAACAAGATGTATTAGTTTCCCAACTTATATACATTTTTTTTTTATTTGTATATATTTATTTGTTATTATTATTTTTCTTTCTAGGAGGTCAGAAAAAAAATTAATAACAGGAATGAGAAAGTATAATAATTTTGACAAGATTGTCACGTTCATTATACTATAATAATCTTTTATTATAATGCATGGAATAATAAAAAATGCACAACTTATTATCTTCAATTTACGAGTATGAAATTGCATAGATTATGTAACTACATCCATAACATTGTCGGCCAAAGATCAAAAATATCTGTAGAGCGAACCGAAAAA
>NW_027114120.1:416101-420170 GCF_000696795.3 Halyomorpha halys
ATATATATAAACTAATGTAATTCATATTAAATGATGTATTTTACATTTAGTCCCACTAAGTCCATTTTTTTTTATTTTTCAGGAAAAAACTGAAAGTTGTTATTATAAAGAATAAACATACTTTTTCTGGAAAATTTTTCTATTGTTGTATGTTTTTTTAAATATTAATCGATTAATAAATTAGTTAATAATAATCAAGTATTATAAGTCCTATTTTAATAACACCTGAATTGTCGAGTTCTCTGAAATTTGAATTGTTGTGTTGGACTAAGTGGGATTTAGGGTAACGATTGGTTCAAAACAGCACATCGGGGAAATTCTTATGGGTTTTTCCTTGCTTATAAGCGTTTTTTAATTATTCATTTAGTCACAGGCATAGGGTGTTAAGGACAAAAATCGACTGTAAAATCATAGGTGGGCTAATTTTCAAATACTGGGTTTACATGGGCTGGGTACACCCATTTTATTCCTACGGGTACACTGTTATACCTACACCTCATATAATCCTGTTGTTGCAGTTTAGCTCAGTAAAATTTGTATTACATCTATATTTAAATCCCCTTCAATTATCTTAAGTTCGAATGTTGTTGTTAATCGTGAATCAACGTTTTTATTACTTATATATTTATTCTTAAACACAATAATAACAAATAACAGATATATTTGGGGTTTATATTTGATGGGGATACATGCATAACAATATTCTGGTATATGAAAACAATATGGTATTATAGGTAACAGACTTGAGTTATGTTTTGCATTCCGCACTAACAGTTTAAAAATATATTCTGTAGCTGCAGTAGTATTGCGGTTTTCACTTAGATTATAATTCTAGTACTGTTATTCCAATCAGTGTAGTGCAGATTTATTTGAATATATCGGTCATGAGGTTTATCACAGAAAACACATCAATCATATACTTCGATCAACCACTCTTCGATATTCGCTCCCAACCTAATGATGCATGAAAATAGGATTTTTATTTATCCGACAGTACCAACATTATCAAATACTCGAACAATTCCCCAAAATTTTCCAATAGATTAAAAAAAAAGAAAAAAAAAAGAAGAAATCATAATAAAAATAAAAGTAAATGAATTCAAACAAATACCTTATAATTTAATGTTTTGTAAACTTCTTAACAATGAATAGTTGCAAGTATAGATAAGTATCAGTGAAATTATGAAGTTGAAAACAGAAAAAACAAATATTTCAGGTTATAATACATGTGAAAATTCATAGCTTAAAATTTAAAATATGGTCAAATATAGCAAATGATGTATAATTAAAGATAAGTTTATTGCAAGGAATTTATGCTAGTGAAACAAGGTTTGTTTAGTTTCAATGCTGACAATAATTAATAATTTCACAAAATTATGTTTTGGAAGACTGAACGATTGGTCATGCAATGGGTATTGTTGAAAGAGGTGTATAATCATTATTAACTGCATGGATTCTTTCAGTTCGACTACAAAAAAGTCATAGCATAATTTTATTATCATGAATGAAGTATCTTTTAAAAATTATAATGATGTAAACGTTACAAAATAATTTTAATTTAACATAAGTGATACTTATGTATTATTAAAAATTGTCGACGAGGTCTAATCTAAGAGTTTAGTGACTGGGTTTGAGTATGGATGGTTAATTTATAAAAACTTGTACAATTAGTAAATGGGGTGGTATAAAGTTTGTAGGGTGTATTTTTTTTTCTAAAATTACTATTCACAAATGTGAACATACCAAATATTTCATTATTTGTAAAATCAATAATTAATTCATCAAATAACCCATTGAATTTACTTTGTTTATATATTTTTTGGCTATTCATTAAAAATTGTGTTTAATATTTTAATCAGATTCTCCCTATATAGGGATGGTCAATGGAACTTCAGTGAAAGTTGTTCCCGGCTTAGTCCTGTGGACACGCTGACCAATAGAGAGCGAGAATCCAGGTTTTGTTTTTGGCAGTGACATAGGTTTAAACACTTTATTTACTATTTTTTATTTTTATTTAAAAAAAAAAATATGTGCTGTTGTAAAAAGCTTAACATCTGGAAGTAACTAATCCCCCGCTCGGAGACTATTAGTATACTCATGGCACAACTTTAAAACTAGAGAACTAAGTATGACTCAATCTAGGATCTATCTTGATTCAATGCTTTTAGATTAAAAGAAATATTTTAAAAATACAAACTAAGTCCTTTAGGTAATATCAACTTCATTATTTCTAAAATACTGTGTATAAAATTATTATTCGCTTTTTTTTTTTTAACAATGCATTAATAATTTCTTGCACGTTAATTAGCTAATTATTATATTTAATAATCTTAATCATTTTTTCAAGAAAAGAAAATTTGAAAACTGTACATCCCAATTAAAAAACCAAATTTGTAAGTTTATCGTTCAAATTAAATATTCCTATAGTTACTATTCGTCATAATACAGTTTATTTTTCTTTCATCATGTTTCTATCCGCACCTGTTGAATACGATATTAACAATCAGCATGTAGTCTAGCCATGATAAGTCACAATAATGGATTGTTAATTTGATTACAGCTAATGGTTTTCACTTTTTATTTAATCCCTTATTCGCGTGAGCTAAATTTTTTGAATAAAAAAAATATTCAAATAGGTCATAAATAAATAATACATGTGGAAGAATATAACCCATAAAGAATCAGTACGTCAAAACGATTCATAATTTAAAAGTTTCAAAACGGATCTCTAGACATTAGGAAAAAAAAATTCCAGTAACAGCGCGTGAATGACCTGCAATCGTGCTGAAAGCTTTCAAAAATAAACAATAAACCTTATTCCTTTGAAATATATTTTTGTGGAATTATTAAATTTTAATTTCTGAATATTGAACTCATGTTGTGGCTGTATTTGATTAAGGAATAAAATATTAGGTAAAAACAATAAGCATTTAAAAAAATTAGCAGACGAATTTATTACGACATATTTTACTAAACTAATATTCATTACGCAAGATTAATTAAAAAATTGGTTGATAAATAGGTGCTGTTATTTTCAAATTTCCCCTTTGATTGTATCAAATATTAATGCGGAATGATGTTATTGTAATAATAATCAGTTAATTTACGCAAAAGAAATCATTAAACATTATTTTTTAACAAAAAAATTAACTGTAAGAATAATTATTTTTTTAATGCACATCGATTACTTTTTTTCTCTTCCTTTACTGCGCAGCTAGTAGATTAAAATAAATATTTTAAATTGTGAAATAAAAGAGCTTTAGGCAATCCCCTATTCGTTCTTTTATCATTCAGCACTCAATCTGTATCAAATCCGGAAATAAAAGATTTATTAACTTATAAAAGGTGATAATAAATTTAGTAATATCCTACCCTTTTATAACTAATCCATCTGAATCCGTTTTTCCGAGTAAAAGCTTTTTATTCTTCAATTCATCAATCGATTTAATTCATACAGTGTAAAATTTATACTCACATTTTTATTTATATAATAAATTATATACACCATATTAGAGGTCACATATATCATTCATATTTATATATAAACGATAAGAATACATGAAGAAAGCGTTCTCAGAAAAAAAAAACCTACAGAAATGAATTTGATGAAACATAATGGAACATTAATTCAACTAAAAACTACTATCACTAGTTAATGAAATATATATATATATTTATATTTCCTATATAGGTATATATAGGAGGAGAGAGAAATACTTTATTTATCTATGTTGCCTAAATACATCAGGTTGCTATCCCACACAGCATACTTATCAATCCGTAATCGGACATATATAAATTACACATACATGGTATAATCAGAAAAAAAGAGGTACAATTTTTTTTTCCCTACAGTTTCCTTTTACATTCAATTTCGGTATGTACAACTAATACAAATGTTTCAATTCATTCCTATTTCTCCTCCTCATTTCTGCTCCTCCAATTTCACCCTTTCACAATTATCCAACTCACCCGATCAACAAATTCGCTCTCCGGAATTCACCCTCCTAGATCCTCTTCAGTGACCCGCTAAACAAATTCAATATTAGACGGTAATGTGAGATCAGAC
>NW_027114120.1:420220-422732 GCF_000696795.3 Halyomorpha halys
AGACGGTAATGTGAGATCAGACCATCATTCATAGTCACAGCAGTAGATCAGTTTACCAAAAACAAACAAATAGATACATTTTACGAGAATAAGACTAACACAAAGGTTAAAAGGAAAATATTATAAAAAACCGGTTACAGGAAACACTTGAATGGATAACTAAGTTTAAAAAAAAACACAAACAATATATATTAATCCAGAAATAAACTTATAATATATCTTCACATATTTTCATAATGTAGTTTCTTACAGAAACCACAGAGGGTGGTATTTATACTAAAAACCTTCTAGCTTTAAATGAATGGCTGCTTAAGAGAGAAGGAATTTTGATCTTTTTTTTTCTTATGGATTAAGCAATACAGACTTAATTCACTCATTGTATCTTGAACAGGTTAGGAACCTGTGGATAACTACTGTCTGACATTATTCCCTTCTGTATATAACTGGGATAACTGTAAGTACGTTTTGGAAAATATCCTTAAATATGATATTTCATACCCGAAAAAAGGAGCGGATAAATCAAATAATTATAACAGGATTAATCAATACAAAGCTAATGAATTATAATGTCTTAATTATAATCTTAAAAAAAGAAATAACACTGTGCACATTTAAAAATATATATATAGAAACAAATATTTTGTACTTTAGAAACAAGATGAAGGTAAATGCTCATTTTTTATTTCTTTTTTTTTCCTTTAAAGCATTGCACCTTTGAGTAACTCGATAGCCCCATAGAAACAGGATGCTTCAAGGGCTTCTCTGAATGCCTAAATTGTAGACACTTCAAAGGGTTCACAGTTTAACATTTTCACTTTCGTACAACTTTATCACTAACTCATGCTTTAACTAATACTTCACTTGGGATTAAATGGAATTTCTCTCAAATTAAAACTATTTCTCTGTGAAACCGATAAAAATAAAAAATAAATTTATGTACTATTAAACTATTTTAACAGAGGTAATATAATTTTAATTGACTTTTAATTTTATATTGGTTTTTCATTTATCATCTAGTGAAGAGATTTATCGCCACAGTAACCTTGAGAATTATAAAATTATTAATTATGATTTAAGTTTCATCATAGTCATATTCTTTATCATCTTTAATACTGGATATCTGTTATATTTCAATGTACCAATGGCTACCACAATAATTATTTACAAAAAAGAAATGTCAAACTTTAAAGTTTGAACTTAAAAAGTAACATCAAACATATCAGGAGCACGAAGCAAGTATAACAGGAGAATAAAGCATACATAAACTACAAATGATACTCTGTGAGTAAAATAAATAGTTTGGCCATTTCACTTCAATTTTGTTTGTATAGATATATTTCTTCAACTATAGCACGAATTCAAGTACAGTTTTTATTGATCGAACAATGTGTAAGGGTTGAAAAACAACTGTTTTTTTACTTAAGATTATTGGAGAGAAATTAAAGCCGTAGAAAATATAATTGGCGAATAGTTGACAATAGAATTTGAAATAATGTAACACCATTACAACCGTTCAGAAAATAAAACCAATTTACTTGGATTTAATGTAAAAACACCATTAATAAATAAAACCCTTATATGCATTAAGGAACCAACAAGTATTTCTTAGAAAATTACTCTAATTGTTATATGTTATATTTTGCTATTCAATATATTAATCCGAATTACAGCTCTCACCTTAAACAATTGATTATAAACAGAGCCTTCAATTTATATTGCTAAATGAACAAAAAATAATAAAGTAAGCACATAATTAATTAAATAAATAAAATGAACTGTAAACAGACCTTATAAAACTGGAAAAAAATGTTAGTTTCTTCCTTGTTGCATATTTGTCTTAAATCAGCTATAAGCAGAGCCAGAATTTTTAAGCAGTAATAATTTAGAGAATATCTCGTGGAATAGGCATTAGAAAATTGTAAAATATATGGAGAAAATCTCCAAATATGCCTAAAAAAATTCTGAATTTAGAAACTTATTGGAGGAGGAATTAAAACGAATATGATTTCAAATAATATAATTATGAAACACTATTTAGCAACTATGTCAAAAGAATAAAAAGTTACAATGAATAACGGAAGAGTTCATATTGAAAAAGATAATTGTTTAAAAAAAAATGAAATGGAAATGAATATAAAAACCATTAAAAGATATTATATAAAATAAAAGCAGTAAGTACGTGACTACTTAAAAAAAATTATGTTAATGGAAAAAAGTATGTCTTTTTAAAACCTAAAATTAGGGTGTAATACAAACGTATAGTTAGGAATAAAAATAAATTAATGTATTTTTTATTATTTATTATTTATTTATTTCATATTTTGTATTATTAATGTATTAAAGCACAAATATTATTGGGACAAAATAAATGAAATGAAAACGAATGAGTCTGTGACATATCCTTTATTATGATTTTATTGTTTTTATATTTACATTCTGTCTCATATTTATAAACAATGTTATTGGGATCATAGAGCTCATTCACACCATATTTACAAATATGTAAATTAAA
>NW_027114120.1:423717-428967 GCF_000696795.3 Halyomorpha halys
ATATAAAATTTAGTATAACCTGATTCGTAAATATATTTTGTCAGCTGTGTAAACAAATGCATAAAAACTAAATTGGCCATTGCATATAAATCCGAGGTCGGGTCATGAGTCATTTTTCTACTTTATATCAGTCATATGCAGCAATTTTAAACAAATGACATTCTGAAAAGGTCTTCCTAAATTTGTAAAAACTTTTGATGGTACATAAACAATAAATGTTAACAATTTTTTTTTTCCATTGTCGTGACTTTTTTTATCAAATGCTCTCTTAATTCCGAGAGGATGTAAATGAATACAATGATGATGAAGGATACAATGATCCTGATGACATTTAGGATGCTTTGATTAAAAAAAAAGGATGGTTGCGTGTTTTGTTATATCTTGTTTCAGAAGTCAATCATTCACTTTTGAAATATCTTTTATATCTGATATAGTAATCTAAAAATACTTTTTTAGTAGTGCATTTAATCTAAATGTCACTGATTGGCTTTGATAGGAGCTTTTTATTTTTGTTGTATTTGAAGAATTTCTTAGATTGTGCTATTGACTGGGTTTACTAATTGGCAGCACTACTATCATGTAGTACGAAGTTCACCCCGTAGAGCTGTTATTATCTTCAGCATTCAATTAAAAAAAAATCAAAATCCTGTTTTGTTAGATCTGTCACTATTATTATTACACGTTTATGTTTATAGGTAATATTACGTAATGAAAAATTGAAAAAAGAAAAATCGTACAACAGTACATGCAGGCTTTTAGGTGGTAGTAGGTCAAAAAATACTGTCTCTGCGGCAATGATGATTAATGGATAGATTTATGTAGTCATGTTCAAACTCCATATTTATCCACTAACCCAAAGAAGCACTAATACTATATACTATATACCATAAGTAGCTCTAAAAGAGTATTACGAATCTATTCACTCTAGAATGAACAGAATGTAATTTTCCTGACAGCTTCTTGACTCAAATATGAGTTCGTGAAGAATGAACTTAGCCTTGAAGATAAAATATTTTCCGATTTTTCATAATCTTCAAAACATTCTTATTAATAATATAGCATACATAAAATAATCCTTAAATTTATCAGGCTTTATGAAAAACTATTAAGCTTAAGTATCAAAAACAGTATAATCGCGTAAATAAATCCTTACGAATAGAAGAGGTGTTATATAATGAAATCAGAGATTATCTGGGCTGTGGGCGGAAGGGAGGGCAATCTGATGGATCACAAAGCGACCACAGGCCCCACAGCCGATGAGAGAGTGAAATATGATCCATCCTGAAGAGGTTTAAACTCATTAAAGGAACTCTTAAACTCATTAAGAGACTCTCCTGGGAGACTAATGATGATCGCTTCCTAATGAATTGTTCCCCAAAGTCCAACAATCGGCCCAGGTTATCCACTAGGTCCGCTGATCGTTAGGATGAGTCATCAGAAAACAGGGTGCCACAACTTTAAATCAACTTTAATAGCTTTCAGGAGTCACTCTTGTCCCTTTTTATTTATAAAGAATTACTCTCGACAGCACTCCGGCTCTTGCTCTTGTTCGTTTTTGTCATCATTTCATTTAGGTTCGTCATTAAGAATTCATCGCGACAGGGAGGTAAATGTTTCTTCAAGGATTCTTCAGGCGAAGGGAAAATGGAACACGATTGGCACTTTGGTCATTCGTTATAATTCTAAATCATCTTGGCGAAATTGTTTCTGGAATTGAAAATGAAAGTCCTGATAAATTGTTTCTTTTTCTATAAAATATAAATAAATATATAAATAATAATTAGACGATTCGAACTATTTAATTTCTATGAGCAATATAATATTAAACATTTAAAGGGAGAAGATGGTATAGTTGGATTTTATCGAACACAAATGATTTATAAAATTTAGAGTTGAAAGTGTCCAAATTTATCGGTCGAACAATCTGGTTCAGACATAATTTATTTTGAATAAGCAACTCAATATAAAAATTTAAAATGTATTTGAACGATAAGGTGAAGATACCTCCTTTGGATTATTTTATAAAAACACCTTTAATTTATCATCACTAGAGGAAAAACATTATAAATCACAATGTACACTTTGCAAACATAAAAAAACTAAATATCTAATTACAGAAAGATAAATTCATTAAAATAAATGAATACATACATACTACTTATCCATTTTCTTCATAGAAATACAATGAAATACCCTTAAAAAAAAAAATCAAGTATAAATATGAACAAGATGTAACCAAGCAACAAATATGTTTCATAACTGATCCAACGAGCTAATTATCAATAAACATTAAATTGTGCTATGAATTTAAATAGAAGGTTGCATAAATTAATGAAATTGTTAAAACATAAATCTTTGAGTACATTCATTTTTATCATTTTGGACAAATGGTTGACTAAGAAATGGAGCTATTCTTAAGGTAGTTTGAATATTTTAATAGTACATAGAATTCTTTTATATGATATTAAAACAGAAAGGTTTAATTACAGAGATTAGATTACCTGATAATGGGGAAAACGTTGAACTTATAAAGATAATAAAATGTTTTGAGAATATGATGCTTAAAATTTAAATTTATTTATTTAAACAACATTAACCAATCTCAAGTTAAGTCATTAATATTATAAATGAAATAAAAATATTTTCATGAAATAATTCATTGGAAGTAACTTCACCAGATCCAACTATATAATAAATAAACTTCCCTAGTTAACAATCAAAAATTAGAATTGAAGGAATAATGAAAATATAATCATTTTACTTTTTAGTTTTTTATTCAGGTAAAAGACTGCCGTAATTCTAAAAATGACAGTAAAATTCCAATCAATGGTTTTAATTAATAAAGAAAAGCTCTCAAAAACAGAAAGATTATTATTAAAACATTCCTATTCTCTCTCTCTCTCCGTGAAAAAATATAACAAACTCTCTCGAGCTCATTAACCTTTAATAAATTAATGAAAAATGAAACATTGGTTTAAAAACGTTCCTCTGTTCTTTAAAACGGCCGTTACGTATTCCCTATTTATCGTTTGCATATTTTTTTTTTAAATTATTCTTTGAGTATTTACATCCAAATGGCCTTTGTACTACCAATTCCTTTTTAAACTTCTAGCATTTTTTTTTATCTACTTTAGCTCCAGCAAATTACTGATTACAGTAACTTATAGTAAAACTAGAAATAAAATAGATCGAAAGAATAATGTTTAATTTTCAAAGAAAAATTATCAGCATTATTTTTATTATTGCTGTTCAATTTTTAATTTCACTTACCCATTCTTCTTACAATAATTTATCTAAATTAACAAAATTATTACATAGCTTGATCAGAGGGGTGGTTCATATTGGTCTCGCTTATTGAGTTTTGTAATTTTGTATAAGGTATTAAGAGGTAAAAAATTATCTAAAATAAAATATCTTGTCATTACTCTCAGTTGAGGTCTTGTGTTTTGAGTGGGGACTTTTAATGCGTTATTGTCAAATATTTAAGATGACTTATGACACCGAAGTAGTATTCAAACGCTGATAGCACAATCATCCAGTACCTAAAATCGGGGTCATCTGAAGTCTATTCAGAAGTTAGTGATCTTAAAGGAATAATTTATTTATTCCGTCAAGATCAATTTATCACAAGAAGCTGGAGTAAGCGACAAGACAGAATCTGGGATAAGCCGTTTGTTGATGGGAAACAAAATATTGGAGGGTTGTAGTGGTGCTGTAGGCAAATATTTGGCGAAGAAGCTGTTTGCCGAAGGCCTTATCTGACAGGAACCGACAGCTGAAAAATTCCCTGCCTCCTAAAGTAAATTACACATTAGCAATGGCCGTGGTTATGTACGCTCCACCGCTTCCGCTTTACCCATTCCTACCAAATCTTATTTCCACCCTATTTCCGGTACGTTTCCCTTCCAAATGGGTGGCCTCTCTAGAATTATTGCCTAACCATCCCGCGCTATGGGCTCGGAAACGAATGATCCCCTTCCAAAAACAGGTAGCTTCTAAAGTCACTGATGTATAATCGAAATACTGTACATGTAGGATGAATTTCATATTTAAGGATAAATGAATATACCTTACATATAAAATATTGTTTTTTATTCCTAGGATAAAATTTAACACTTCAACATTTTTCAAATTGAATTCCACATTGATCAAAGTTTCCAAGCGATGCCCATCTTTAAAACTGTCTTTTCATTCCATTGCCATACTGGAAATAAATTCAAATAATTATTCATATTATAGAGGGCAATAGCAAAATTAAGGTCTCCTACATTTATAGTAACACATAATTGCTAATATTATATATAATATTTTCATAATTTAATAGGATGAACATTCTTGTATTTGGCTATATAATCAATACTTCATATATATATACATATACATACATACATTGGGAGTTACAAAGTTCGCTGAAGTAAAATATCGAGCCAGTATAGTTTATTGAGTACTCGGCTTTTAAGTCAAGTATGTGGGCTTTTTAATTGTTATAGAAAATATAATTCATTTAGAATTGTCCTACAACACCTATTCTTGCATCTTATCTTAACCAACCTATTCAAGCCAGAGATTGACTAGGCAACGTTCAAGAATTCTCCTTCATTGAAGAAAGGTTGGTGCCAGTGCCAAATGGTTCATTCCTTTGTAGAGTATACCTTTCAAGAAGCCAACAAAAAAAAAAAATTGAAAACGGAGACAAGAAAGAGCAATTAGCCAAATCCTAGAGCCATCCTCTTCATTGGCAAATGGTTGGAGAATAAGATGGTAACAATTTGAAAGCAGTTTATGACAGACAAGGTCATCAATAGAAGATCGGATTAACTAAGGATATGAGAACCTCTAATAGTCTTCTGGAAGTGAGCAATGAAATAAATGTTGAAGCGAGAGCGGAGAAGGTTCTTCTGCACGATGTATCATCTGTATTCCATAGCGTTTAGTGGCTGATATAATCCAGTAATTGTGAAAGTATAAACCTCCTAGCATCTTGCGCTACCTCTTAAAGAATTTTAATTCCCTATACTATCTCAAGGCTCAATTGAAACATGATATGAAGCATGAAGCATATGAGGCAACCTCTATGAAGTCGGAAATGCTGTGGGTTGTTCCCAGGCCTCTGCTCTTGGTTCCAAACTGAGGAATAGGTCATCGACAAGTTATTATGAATACTTAATTAAAGAGTTTATATTTACTATAGGAATAATAAAAAAAAGTACTGCTAGTTGCAGAGTTTGTATGAGAAAATAAAAATTGTCT
>NW_027114120.1:429347-441799 GCF_000696795.3 Halyomorpha halys
TATTACATTTTCATTAATAGGTGTAGAAAACAAGTGTTTCTTGATTCATTTACTATACATTTTCATATTGTATAGTGTTTTTATTTTAGTTTGATATCCCTTATTGCCGTTTGTACCCATTCTCACTTATGTATGTATTCATTGTTTAATTATGCGGCGCAATTTTAGTATTTTTTATCAGTTAATTTCAAGCTAATTTACGTTGGGAGCACTAGGACAAGTAGATTTCGTTTGGTTTTTCAGGTTATGAAAAAGCTATCACCTATGGTTTTGATATCATTTGTTATTTCGAATGGTGGTTCAAAGTACTATATCACTACGTAAAAGATGAGTAGTTTGGTAGTTGAAAATTGATAGTAATAAAAAAAATATATATATAGAAATTACTGAAATTGAAATGCATGTTAAAATACCTAGAAATCATCCAAGAGAAGAAAACGTTTGAGAAAACATCTGCTGGTAAAACATGTCTATAATAAGTTTACATTGCGGAGAGGATTGCTATCAGAAGTTAAATGGAGTTTGCCGGAGGAACTGGGTTGAGGCGCGACGACAGCTTGGAAACCTTATTTCCTCCGGTGTCCGATTCCAGATCCCTTCAACTACAAACCTTGTTTAATCTCTCCATGCCCCCACCCCTTTTTCAGGTACCATATTGCTAGAAGGTGAGAAAAATTCTCGAGATATAGCGTTATAAATTGTGATATATTATTATAGCATGTTTTCCTTCATTTTACTATAACTTAAGCAGTGTTCATAATATGAACAGATGGATAATTTTATGAAGATTGAATATCAAATCTAAAAGATTTTTTTTTAATTTAATATTTTCTATTTAATTGGACCCAAATAACAGGAAAACCAAGTTACATTCTATTTTCCAAATGGATAAAACTGAATCTCAAGGTATCGTAGATGGTATGAATGCTATGCTATAGTTACAGGGGTCAATAAATTAGATGTGAAAACAAAATTGATAAATTTTAAAACATCAATAATGACACAATTGTATATATTTATGAAATAATTAGCCTCCTTCAAAATAAAATCATAACAACATACCTACGATAAATCAAAAAATTAATAAACAATGATTAGAGATTGCCTACAAAGACAAGAAAGGGAGTAAGCTCCATTTCCCGTCCCTGACAGGGATTCGTAAACGGTGCTCAGTTAAATTACTGTGCAAAATTCTGCGAGGGAGAAAAAAGAACAATTCTTATTTAAATGGATCTTTTTTGTTAGTCAAATCTCATTAACTAAACCAATTATTACGAGAAATACTTAAATGTTTTTTTATTTTTAAATGGTGCCTAAAAGCTTAAAAATGAGAATCCAACATTCATCTGATAAGTTTGCTAGGAATGTATAAAGTCATATAATTTACAGATAATATTACGGGTTAAATAAAAGAAAATATTCTTTGTTAATCAAAGAATTCCCAAGAGTTATTGTAAGTCTATGATCATATAAATAAGATAGAGATTTCATAATTGTCCCCAATTGAAAATACTTTTTAATGTTATATCAGCTAATTGTCTTGCGGGTATTTAACCTGATTTTTCGATATTTCTAACTTGAGCGGGTAACTTTTGGAAATCGGGGATTTCAGGTAAAATGGCTTTAAGTTATATGTGAAACGCTAGTGCAGTGTCGCACTACACCTCCAGCTAGCTTTTTTAGTTGATATTACGACATTATTTTCTATAACTAAAAGTTATTATTTTTCCTTACACTTTGAATTTCAGAAAATCAGAGTGTTTTGGCCCGGGATTGATTTATTTTTGAGACCTGAATGAAAATAAAATAGTGCTGATTTATTTTTGGGCCGTGGTAAATTCATTTTTGAGGTCCGGGGTGGATTTTTTTTTGTTCACGTTGCCTGTTACAATCCAAGACCTTTGGAAAATTTGTTTTAGGGGGCCGTTCTGGATTCTTTTTTAGCACCAGAGCCTGATATAATTTTAAGTTTTTGGGGAATGTTTAAGAACAATGTTTTCCCTCATTATATTTAGTGAGGTTAATATGTTGCGACAGTTCGTTGTCTAGGCGAATAACTGTAGCTGTTAACGTGGTAGTTATTGAAAGACAACATGGCAGTTAATACGGCAGTTAGTCCACTGACAGTACTTTACTATCAACGGTTACACCAGACTCACTGCGACATTACCCTGAATGTTGTCTTGACTGTAACCATAGTAGTCGTTTTTGATACAATAACTGAAATTGTAAGAGAGTTCATTAGTACGAGAGTCAAGGCGTATGCTTGTTATAAGTAACGTGACAGTTGCTTCACTGCCATCACTATATAACTACAATCATAAAAGAGCAAGCGTGACAGTACAATAATGATGTAACAATCATACAGTTAAAGTTATAACAATTCTCCAATTGCAGGTAAAGTCTGTCTGGTAAAACAGGTATTTTCAAGGAGCTGAAAAAGCGGATTTGTTAGGTATTAATTTTACTACCGTCAGATACGTAATTAAGAGACTTGAAGAAAGAGCCACAACTGCAAATAACCGCCGCAAAGGACGTTCAAAGAAAGCAAATGGGAGGATAAAAAGAAAAATTGAAATTGAGGAGATAAAAAATCCAGGAGTGCTGGCGTCCTAGCTAATATGGCCGAATCGACTTCTGGGGTATGTGTGAGCACTACAATTTGAATTTTTTTAAATTCTGAGCATTCTGATACAACAGGGTCGGGGAAAGAAACCTTATATCAGTGAAACAAATCGCAAAAAAAGCTCTGATTTGCTTGGGATTACATCAACAAGCCCATCGGTTTTGGGGTAAATGTTTTATTCTCTGACGAGAGTAAATTTTTTTTTTTTGGATCTGACGGCAGAAAGACGATATGGTGAAGGAAAACTGAAGAATTCAGGAAGCATAACGTCTCAGGTACTATAAAACATGGAGTGAGAGTATAATGGTTTGGGGATGCGTGGCTTATAATGGTGTAGGAAATCTCGTGGCTCTTGAAGGGATTTTAAATGCAGAAGGTTATGTATGGTATATTTTTATGATGATAATGATCCGAAACATCCAGCAAAAAAAACCAAAGGGTGATTAATATTTATTGTTCGCCAAAACTTCATATCCCTCCACACTCTCCTGACTAACATAATTGAAAATTTGTGGCATATTTTAAATAAAATTGTTCGAAAACACTGAATAACCGGAAGACACTACCTCAAGGATCTTTTACAGCAAGAGTGGGGACAAATTAACATGGATTTAATTAAAAACCTCTTCCACTCAATGCCGAGACGTATGTTTTTTTTTGTTTTTTTTATAAAAGAATTTCGCTTTTGAATTTTACTTTTAGTTATTAAGTTATAAATATGCTTTTTATTTTTGAAGTAATAGGGTTTTTTATTCCATAATTTAATTTAAAAAAAAAACAAAAAAAACAGGTGTGCAAATACTTTCTTCGGTCAGTGTATATATAAAATACCCAGGATAACACGACACATCCCATTATTTATTTGGTTCGACAGGGTATATCATAAATTCATCTCTAATACTTCCACTACCAACAAACATTTGCTAAATTCATATAATTAGGAAATATTTCTCTACCTTCATCCATGGAAAGGGAACTTCCATCGGCCAACTCTTGGTTTTTTTAGGGAAAGAAACTTCCAAAAGTACACGAAAGCACCGAGCTACGAATGTTTTTCTTCTTCCAAGAAGAGAGAAAATGAGCACACGGTTGCTCTTCAGGGCCTCAAACATGCTTCAGATGATTCTGACATTTTATGGAATTTCAGAAACGCCTCATGTGGAGATTTGGCCGAAATTCTTGTCAATGAAATGTACCATGCCGGCTGCACCGTGAAACATACTCGTCCGGGAGAATTCATTTTACATCATAGCGCACTCCGTTAGGTAAATTGTCACCACACTTGGATGAATTCTTTACCTATGGATCTGTAACGTAAGAGGGTGTCCCCTGACAGATTAAATCGCTATCTCTTAGGAGTAGCTATCTCCTACCAGTTTGTTACCAGACTAGAGTAACGGTTTTTCCACACCAATAGATACATAATTTTTCAACCGATAGCATTGAAAGTTGGACAGTTTTGTTGTTAGTAATTTTTAATTTAATAAAAAATAAAAAACATTATTGTTTAGGAATTTTTTTTTATAGGGCTTAAGATTAAAATTCAGGAGATAGTTTGGTTTTTGACCATAGAAGAAAGACAACTTATAATTCTGCAGTTTTTTACGTTGTAACTCTATTAAAATGAATGTATTAAGTTAATGGTTTAAAATACTGATACGATCTGGTATAACAAGCAGTTTATTACTGACTATGGTAGTAAAAATTTCACTTAATTTTTATTCTAATTTTTTTTTTTTGGTTTGCTCTATGTCTGTGTCACATTTTGACTCGACGGTGGGCCACTTAAAAAATTGTTCGTATTCGATTCCTGCTTACACAGTATCACAGATGGCTCAGGAGACACGAATGTCCACATTGGCTCCTGTTAAGAAAGAAGCATTATAAATATTAGTGGATTTCATTATTCAAATAATATCAGATAAAATATGAAGATATCTGAGCAAGTAGAAGAAGACAATTCTGCCATAACTAATGACAATTAAAGCAAACCTGTGTTACTGGCTCAGTTTTCAGCTGCCATACCTTCTGTGGCAATGGAACTACAGGTCTTGTGAAGTCTCCATTTGCGCGCTGTTTTCCCGTTTCTAGTGTACCGAAAAAACCTTCCATATTGTTCCAATATTCAGTGATGAGATAATGAGCAGACCTTCTTTCCTCTTGGGTTTTATCCTCAAATTTAACATTGACCGATTTATCAGCAGTTTCATTTTCGTCTTTGCAGTCGATAACTGTCTCTTGGGGAACTAGATCTTTTACTGCTTCTTCGTATTCCGGATAAGTTCCATCGGTTTCCGATTGCCGAATGTCTTTCCAAGCAACACTGTAACAAATAGACCATACCATTATTTAAATATCGATGCAACGAGAACATGATAATTAATATAAAACAAATTTAAGGTTTAGAGAAGATCCTTCGTCAATAAATAATGGAATAATTAACACATCTCTACAAGCGGTAAAATTTATAGTTTTCAGAATAGCAAATAATATAAGAAGAACTAAAAATCATAACCATTCTTATTACGAACTCAAATTACTCAGAAAGCGAAACAAAAACTTATCACAAGTACTCAATATATATAATTGTATAGCAGAAGAATGGCCCAAGAAGGCAGGAACTCGATTACAAAGCTTGACTTTAATTTCTAGTTTTTTTTTTTTAATGGAAATTTATAACAGCACCTTCTACATATTTGAGCTATATGTTCTTTTGTCCAAAAATAGCAAGAAAATCGATCATTAAATACTATATGTGTGCTTTCATAGCTTTCAGATTTCTAATCGCTATACTTACTCAAGATGTAAATAAACCCTCAACTGACCCTTTTCAGAGGTAGTTTAGTGCATGTAGTAAAAACTGTACTATTATAAATTAAATATTCATTGCAAGTATTCTTGGATAGAACGAGCTTTACGACAGAAATTCTTGGATTTATGCATCGATCTAATTCATTATATTTTTATTGATTTAATTACTATTTTATAATGATAATTTTCACCTCTTAAAACTCTACTGTGCTAAATTTGATCCAAATTCTGATACCATTATTGTGTTATTAACGGTCAGATTTTTTTTTTATTTAAAAACAAATTATTGTACTTGTTTATTTATATTGTGAAATATAATATTTTTTTTTCATAGTTAGATAATTTTTATACTTACACTTCTACAAAAAAGGCGGGAACAATTACTTCTTGATCAGACTGTACAGCCGTTTTAAAAAAAAAAATTATTCACCCATTCATCAAGGAATTTTTCCATCTAGAGTGGTACCAATTAAAAGAATTATTGGTCCCTCTACCATATATCAGATATATTATTTGATTAGCTAATCTACCCAGCGCCAAGACCAAAATGTCTGACTCTCTGGAACACTCTGTTAAAATGTCGCACATGTTCAACCTCATTCTTATAGAACGTGAGGGTATCCAAGTAGATCTGACATACAGATTAATCAATTCTTTTCAGAAATTCTTCAATGAGGTGCTGGATGTTTGGTTATGGGGAAGAAGGAGGGAATGCCGAAAGACCGCTCGTTTGTGGAATGTGCTCAAGATCTTATAGAGACAAGTGCTAGAGAGGTGGAGTCCCGAATGGAACTAGAAGAGCCGGGGTGGATATATCAATAGATATAAGGTGATCTAGAGAGGAACTACAGGTCAGAGTATGAAATTGTTAGTTGACCACTCTGAGTGGGCCCTGCAGCATTGAAGGGGAAACAGAAATGGAATTGAGTAACTGTGGAGCTGAGGGAGAGAAGGTAAGAGTCCATGTGATGGGGAAAATGCTCCGAGATTACCAGTTAATCATTAGTTGCGATCTTTTGGAGAAAGTGGGAGAAAGATAAAACTTTTTTTGGAAAGAAATAATAAACAATTATCAAAATTTATTAGTCTTCAGTTCTCCTTTCCAAAAAGAACTAGACAAAAAAATGTTATACATCAATGTGTAACGTAGATTAGATAAAACTGTCTTTCTTAATTTGGTAGCCTGCTACATACCCCTACTATCCATTTACTTTCACTAATGTTATCAGAAATCATAAGTTGGAATTAAAAAAAAAAATGTTTTCAATTAAGTAATGTGTTAGTCTGAAAGATTATGTAAACAATAGTACCATTAAACCTTTTTTTTACTTTGATTCATCGAATCGTTAGTGGACTGAATTAAACTTTTCTTAATCAACGAACAAAAGTTACTAGACTGAAGGTTCTCACCTGCCAAACCTGGGTGGCTTCAATCCTTTGACGCCTAACGTCCTAGCGATATGGTAGTCACAGAGCCTCCACGGCATCCGATAGCGCCTTGCCATCTTCTCTGCGAATCCATGTTTTAGAGCACGTTCCATGGAAAACTTCAGGTCGTCCATATGTATATTCATACCACCATCTTTTAAGATTTTCTTATAACATGATAATGGCAGACCCTTTTTTCTATTGAACTTTTTGTATAGTTTAAAACATGGTTTTTGCATCATTAAATTATATTGGCCTTGTTAGTTTAGAATTCCAATGAAACCAAGAAATTTTGGTTATAATTAATGCAGGAACGAAATATACTTTGCTTATAAATAACAGATGATTAATGAAATATGCATGGAATCCCTAATCGCGAAATAGCCTTAATTACAGAAATTGACTAAGACTAATTTAACATTTTTCCCAATGAGCTCCAAATCATTTATAAATAAAATTTTTGGTTGAAAATTAAATGAAACCATTTAAAGTAATGTTTCATCACCAAACATAAAAAATAATTAAAACTACAATAACGATTTCTGTTATTTTTTGTTTTAAGAAAAGGTTTTATAGGTTTAAAAAATATTTAATTACATCAGAATTGAGACTGCAAAATATAAAATTAACAATGATGAAATAACCTCAAAACTAAACATTGATGTAATTAAACGTAGGTTTTCACGTAGGTTATCCACGTGTTAGTAGGTTATGAAGATTATTTTGTTTACCAAATTTATTAAAATATGCTTTTGAGTAAAGGCAAATTTTAAATCAGTTTCTTAAACCCTAAGGGAGCAAGGTGGTTCAGTGGGTAATATTTTTTTCCCCCAATATTTGAACACAGGTTTATAATTCTTCCAAATTGATTTAGAGGAGTAAAAATTAGTATGAGAATTGAATTGGTAAAAGAAAAATACCTACTGTGTATAAACTTTCTTTTCAAGTTTCGTCAACATATTGATCGCTTATAAACTTTGAGACCTTGTAACTCAAAAAAACATTGTTTCAACAACTAAAAAATAAAATGAACTTACCGCACCATTGTAAAGCCTATTTGTTACAGTATTCTTTGGAATGACATTCCAGAATTGTAAAACGACGAAACAAGTCTTGAGACCGTTGAAATGCCAAAAAATCAAGTTTCGCAGGAGACAAAGATGAAAATGAAACGGCTGATAAATCGATCAACGTTAAATTAGAGGATAAAAGCCATAAGAAAGAAAGTCTGCTGATTATCTCATCTCTAAATATTCCAACAATGTGGAAGTCTTCTTCCATACGCTAGAAACGGGAAAGTAGCGTGAAAATGGAAACTTCTTGTCTCAGCCATTATTTTCAGCAATAACACGATACCTGTATAATTTATTTTTTCTTCCTTTAAAAAGTCTTTATAATGAACCATTTGTTCTAATCGTATAACGCTTTCAGGGTAGCACTATATCAATGCTTAAACGACAAAATATTGATATAATTTTAATTCTTATGGTCTAAATGGACAACCTTGGCCGGTTCTTGTAATTAAGCATATAACCTACTTCCGTTTAGCGATGGCTGGAAAAGCTTAGAATGTCAGACTTGGTATTCCTGACATGACCTTTCCCTATTAACTAAGTAGCCAAGAGAGAAAGGTTGTACTATCGACCGCTGCTTTGTGTCCTAGTCCATCCAACTGTCTCTACCTTTCTCTAAAATTAAGATCAAGGCTAGGTAATTATTCAATTTTGCCCTATGTACGTGTCTGGGAAAAACAATACTAAGATAAAGCATTTACTTTTCGATATTTGTTTATCCGTTTATGCTGGTATATTTTGAAGGTTATCTTCTTAAACCAAGTAATACGTACGCTTTAACCGTGTCTAAAATGAAATCATAAAACAAGATCTAACAATAAATCTGACGCCACCAATTCACTGACGCATTTCCCGTATAGTTTGTTGTATTAAAATTTTCTCCACTTTCAAATTAGCTGTCTATACACATAATTGCACCATCTGCTTTTCTACAGAGAATGTATTTCTAGCTGCATCCTTCATTTTTTATTTCTAGTGACTTATAAATATTTATGTTATATAAATCACTGCCTTATGAAAAGTTCATAACATTTATTTAATTTAACTGTGATCTATGTTTTACTCACTTCAAATTCAAATTATATGACTCATGACATATCATCCCAGACGCTGGGATAGCAGAGTCCTGTCTAATAATCATTCACATCTGGGCTGGCGGAGATCCCTGGGTGATATTATTTATCCATTTAATTTTGTTTTATTATATATTCACCCTTATTTTATTTATATTATTATTTATTTTATTACACTTTTTTGTTTACTCAATTTATTTATTTTTTCTCATTTCATTTCATATTTTACTTGTATCTGTTCTCAATGTAAATAGTGAGAATGAATATGAACAACCCTAATACTCTGTGCCCTTTAGCCTAGGAGATTGTATTATTATCTCAACAATGTTAACATTCATTTAGGAGCAAATAAATATTTACCGGTAGATAATAGAAAAGGATTCTTGTGTGTAGTGAGAAAACTTATTAGTACACGTACATTTTCTTTACAATTATTGGTAATATAGCCTAAAATATTGCCGGTTAAATGTAAATTTTTTTTGTGTGATTTTTGGCGTCAAATCGGTGGAACCTTACAAAACCAAAAGTCTTGTACCGTTCAGACAACACGGTATTTATTGGAACCCCATCAAATTAACAGATCAAATTTGGCTAAAGTTGATTTTTTTCTTATGAAGGATTAGAATTTTTCTGTGATAATTCCTTTCAATGATTCTGCGTTAAATAATATCCACTATTTGTTTTTTTTCCATTGCGAATACTACATTAGTTTATCAAGTACAACTTATGTTTGTTGTAATTATAATTTATAATATTTATAAGAGATCTTATTTTATACATTAAAAAAAAATTAAAAATGTTGACACTCGAAACCACTTTTAATATTGTGTGACATAAAATTATTATGAAGGATTAGTCACTGTGTGATGTCTGGGTCACATCTATTGCTATTTAAGTTTCAAAAAACAAAACACTAACATTATTTAACTCAGAAAAAAATGAACTGTAATTGGCGAGTACTTTTTATTTTAAAAAATTAATTTCAATTTTAACAATAGAACCACCAGGATGTTTTATAATTTCAATTTAACCGGGAAATTCCCCATGAGCATTTTCGGTCGACTAATACAGCACGACGTTTGATAGCTTATCTTGTGAAAAGCTACTATATTCTACGCTAGATGTCAGATCATATTCAGGAATGTACAATAATATCAACCAACTAACCATATATTAACCAGTATATCAAAGCTACAGCATTCAGGACCCAAAATCAAACCTTGTTTCATCCAAATCATCTGCTATATGGTTAGTATAAAAATCATATTAAATAAATTTTAAAAAAAGTCATTATTTTAAACCAGAACATACTTCCAAATCCTTTGGTAGAGAAAATTTAGAGGTTGCAAATACTTACCTAATTTACTAATGCTTTTTGAATTCTATATTCCATTAACTTATTTTAAACCTTTTTTTAAATCGAAAGCATAAATTTTATATGGTGGTATTCGCGTTTAAAAATGTAAATTTTATAACTTAATTAAAAAATAAAGAAAGTATTTTAAATTTAAAGGGGGGCGTACATACAAGCTTTTTATTTAATTTAAAGAGTTCGTTAAAGAGAGTTGATCATCATAAATAAATAAATAATTTTAAAAAAGCACACATACAAAGAAATGCTACTCTATTTATCTATCTGTATTCTTAAATGTTAAATAGTCATTGTTAAAATATTATTTTTAGAGTATAGCTAGTTCTGAAAGCGTGTTCGTAGTGAAACAAGTGCTGTTTGTTGGTCACTACATTTTGGGAAATCAAATCAATTCTAAGCTAGGATTTGTGTAGGATCAAGAAGATGCCTTGCTAATTGATTTGTAATGCAATGCTAATGTAATGTAATGCTTGGATCTCCTGGAAACGAAACTTGATCTGATGAGGAAAGCCAGTTATCATGATAACCGTTCATGCAGTGCAGGAATGTAACCTGTTCCTGATTAATACGGAATTGGATGAACTCTCATGCTTTTTAGGGAATTCTAAGGTTAATTAGTACTATTATATTGCTAAATCAGTAGTTAAAGTTTAAACGTTCAAAGTTGAACACCAACTAATGTAGTGAAAAGATAACTTAGTTATAGAAGTAGAAGGTAACAATGATAGGCTCAGGAACTGGGGAGAACAAACCACTTTCTATTCTCATACTATTTTATTTAGAGGGCCAGGATTTCTCTGACCCTCTCGATATATTTAGAAGTAATTTAGTTATAAATAACTCATAAAGTAATTTAATTAACGGTTTAGTTCATAATAATCATTCGACCGAAAATATAAGATTTAATTGATTACAGGAAATCTTCCCTCAAGCGAATTAGTATACATTTTTGTATTATTATGTTCCACGATTTTCTAACTTAATGTTGCAAAACGATTCGCTTTGAATCGAATTTTGCTATTTGAAAAATAGATGTATGCTGTCGTGCAAGTAATATCATAATAGTGAGAATGTATTAAAATACACACTGATATTGAAAATAACCTCACTAAACCAACCTGTTGAATAAATGATAATAACTGACGATAAAATAAAAAAAGTCACTACAAATAAATAATAAATAGTAAATACAAAGGTTTTTATATTATATGAAAGGTTGGCGTCATGAGCTGTAACAGCCCACTATCATGTATCTATATTATAGTGTATAATAGAGGCAGTTAGCTGCTGAGGTACTACCAACTATCAAGCAAATATTGGTTGCACAATAGTACTGTAATGAAATCTAATAAACATGATGTTTAATATAAAACTTTAATAATAAAACTTCCCAAGTGCCAGCGCATCTATTGGCGAATTAAGTTTTCAAATAAATATTATTATTATAATATCAATTGTGCCTTTGATAATGTTACATCAATAGAGCTGTTTAGTGTTTTCTGGCAGAAAGAATCACTCTGGCTATCTCTACACTTCAGACGATTCCGATAATGAAGCCTGAAATTCAGAACCCACCTTGGACTCTAAAACAACCTGTAACAATTCTACATCTGTCACTTATGTACTAAAATAAGACCACATCTGTCAAGTATAAAGAACGGTTATCGCGTCTTCTACAAAATATTCCTGATTACTTTTTAAATATACACTGATGGTTCGTCCCTCACGATTCAACCCACAAGTTTAAATTACATAAGTTATGCTCAGTATATACCGCCGAACTCCACGCGATAGCATCAGCCCTCCATTTTTGCTTTTCAATAATTCATAAGACTATTGTAATGATCTCAGATTCATTGAGCTCTCTAAAAAGTTTAAAAAAATATGTATTCCGAACAGCCACTCATTATAAGAATTCAATCTTTTCTTTTAAAATTATCACAACAGGGTAAATCCATTATTTTCATATGGGCTCCAAGGCACATTGGCATTGTAGGTTACGAGGTCGCGGACAAAGCTACCAGAGAGGCACTCACGCTCCCTGGCCGAGGCACCACCGTTCTTACCCC
>NW_027114120.1:443711-477326 GCF_000696795.3 Halyomorpha halys
TATATATATATATTTTTTTTACTTTTATCATGCCATAGGCGTTTATGACAAGAGGGTTTTACGCTTTTAAGCAATAATCAACAACAACAACTGTTTAGTAATGAAACTTTTTGTTTTATCATATTTAAATATTATTTAAGATGCTGAAATATTGGTCAGAGACGGTTCTTTTTGCAGGAATCGAGTATGGGTTGAGTCCTCTAAAACGACCTTTATTCCTCTGTAGAAGACTCTTGTTTATGAGTACATTTTAATTATTAGAAACCATACTCAATTCCATTTATTTATTAATCAATAAATAATATCTGCATCTTCATTATTTAATTACCTCTCCTATTTGTACAATCAACCAACATAAAGATAAATTATATATGTGTAAAAAATGAAGATGAATAAGGATAATCTCCGATGGGAATTCCTCGGAACTTGATATGTTGAATGAAGAACGGCCTGAGTTTGTGAGAAAGAGAAAAGGGGAGGGAATAAATAAATCTACAATAAGGCCCTAATCCCGGTCCGTTTGAGGCCCTCTAGAGGTTTTGAGGAATTTCCTCTAATATGACATGTACACCGAAGCTTGTATAGAGGCTGAAGTTTTGTTGTTAAACGAATGTATTGTTGAGACTTCAAGATCTCAGTGCAGTATACAGTTCCTGACTTTTGTATGTGATTGTGGAATCTTTGTTAAGAACTTTTTCATTACCACCGTTGTGGTATATTTAGAGTTAAATTTATTGCTGTGTAAATCAATTTGTAGTACAGAATATTTAGAACTTTTCCTTGTATGTTGTCCTTGTGGATTCCTGAAATCTGGTACAGTGCATTCCATAAGTTTTTTATTTTAACGGTCATTTAGATGAATATATATTATTTGTTTCAGTTATCAGGTTCAGCCAATGAAATATATTGTAAGCTAAGTATTTGTTCTGCAACATTTTAAATTCATGTTTTCAACTGAAAAACACGTTTTAAGGTCCATATAGGCAACAGGGACTGCTTTACAAACTTCTTAAATTCCTACCTCCTACATACTTTCTGATCATCCATTTCTTTCTTACTGATAGATTATTCCAAGTAAACCATAATGGTTCCAATTCATCCCTCTATTTTCAAGCCGCTGGTGTTCTTCAAGGTAGTATCCCCGGTCCCATCCTCTACACAGCATATACAACAGACATCCGAACAACTCCTAACACTATCTTTACCACGTATGCTGATGACACAATGTTTTTAGAGTTCTACCAATGGGTAGTTTCTCAACATGCTGTATAATGTCATTATGATCTTACTTCAAATTTGCTTTTTGTATTTTATATACAGTTGTAAATGTCAATAAATAAAGATAAAAAAAAGAACAAAATAATCTACTCTCTACAAATAGTTTGTGTGCTTGATTGTTCCTTTGTGAGTATGCATGTGAAGACCCTGGACAAGAAACGAAAATTCGTAAAAATATGAAAAACCTATTTAAGTCGGGATGTTACAGCAACATTTATTCTGCAATGGTCTTATTGGAACTTCCGCAACATAATAATTATTTTACCCTTTTTTATTCCGAATTGGCTACATGATTCCGATAAAACCCGTTATGTTATAGATTAATGTAAAATTTAGTAGTATGTAGTAATATCGGCTAGGTCATATCCTTATTGGAATGATCTGACATGGCTTCAATGCCGAATTTCTTTAATTTTGTGCATTTGAAAAAAACAAAAACAATTTCTCTTTATTATCAGTAAGGAAAATGAATATATAAAAGATGGTCGGATTTTTCTTTCGCTTAGCTATACATGAAATATATAGAAAGGAGAATTAATGCGATCCAGAACAATTGTGGATTTGAAATGTGAATGGATTAATTGCATTAAAAATTTGGTGATACGAGTAGCAGATCTTTTTTTTTGTTGTAGTATTAACGTTTATTTTATGTTTTAACATATTATAATTTAATAAGCTACTACTACAATATAATTCATTAACAGTAATACAATACAATGAATTCCAGCTTTGATGTTCAAATTAGGTGAAAAATAAAATCATTTGGGAATGCTGAAATATTAATTATGACTAATTGAAAATTGTATTTATTCAAAATAATATATTAACGAAAATTAATCTTAAATACGTTCTAAGGGTTATAATATATTTTACTTTTTTTAAATATGATAATTTCCTCGTGCTTTGCTAATAATTAAATATTTTTTTTATATTTGTAACATTCCCAAAACATTTCATCCAAAGTGATTTCTCGCGGAACGCCTATTTATATTATTAACTTTTTTTTCATATGTTTGGTTAACAATTTACCTCAGTTTTATCTAATAATTATTTTTCACAATTTTACTTTTTTTTCCTTAGGTTTACTATAAGATATAGATTCATTTACATATGTTATATTTTTTTAAATATTAAAATAAATCAATGAATATATTCAAAATATTTTTTAAAAATAATTATAGTGACCTTAAGCTAATTGTTTATAATAATAAAACTATTCATTTTAATTATATTATTTCAAATTCTTGAGACAGGATAATTATTTATTAAATAAATCAAAATTTCGTATCCAATTCTGTCTAAACACTTTATTTTTCACCAGTCCAACGTTTCGGCCATTCCAGCCATCTTCAAGGACATCTTCAATACAATCTCTTCCTCACAATAATTTAAAATTTCTTTTGCAAGCTATTCTGCCCAGGTCATTTTCTTTATTATAAGTTAAAAGCCTATTTATTTAAAATTTAAAATCATTAACATTTAATTTTTCTCTATAAGATTATCAACAAAATCTTATACAGGAAAATTAAATGATAATGATTTTAAATTTTAAATAAATAGGCTTTTAACTTTTAATAAAGAAAATGACCTGGGCAGAATACCTTGCAAAAGAAATTTTAAATTAATGTGAAGAAGATTGTATTGAAGATGGCTAGGATGGCCGAAACGTTGGACTGGTGAAAAATAAAGTGTTGAGACAGAATTGGATACGAAATTTTGATTTATTTAATAAATAAAACTATTCATTTATTTATACTTTGAATAAATAAGCAAATAATTACTTTATAATAATTATTATTGAATAATAATAATAATAGTAATAAATAAATAATAATTAAATACTGTACATTTTATCACAATCTAAAGTACCATTTTTTTTTTCAAAGTTTATTTGTAAATTTTCTTTAATGTTACTTTTTTATTAGACTGTTTTAATTACATTATTATTAAAAATAATTACCTATAATTATCCATAATACCTTGTATAATTCTTGTTGCACTTATCAAATTTTAATAAACATGAGACTCTATCCTTGTGTATATATTAAAATTATAGTCCCATGGAAATTATTCTATAATATGCCCAAAAAGTTATTAAATGTCAACTTTTAGAAGAAAGGGTTAGGTCCCCTTTCCTAGCACATTCTGCCAGGCACTCAGGTTTCCCATTTACTTTCTTGGTAAGCACTTGGGTTACATCCTTACGATACATAATTTACAAAGCCCAACCCATCTTTATTATGACAAAAGAAACAATTTCAGAGTAACTATTTTTTTTATATTCTCAATCTCTATAGTTAGTTTCTCTTGGATTGTTACTATTATTCTGATTACTCTATTATATACATCATTATATATTCGTTATAATAATGTAACGTTATTTGTATAACATTTTCAATGAGAGTTTGAATGTCCTTTTTTGGTTGTTAAAAATAAATTTTTTTACCCTATAATTATTTAATACACCAAAGTTTGTAAATTTGTATTAATTTTCTTACCCCAACTTTTGTCGGTTCTCAATGGAGCAAATTTAAAATATATGCTTCAGTTTGTTCTAGCTTTAATTTAATTTTTTAACTCTTTTATTTCGAGCACATTTGTTAGTCTGAAATAAAATTTTCAACTTCTTTGCAAACTTTTTTCATATTATTTCCATAAATCTTTTATTTATTTGAACTATTAGCATGTTCAACAACATCTTTTATTTTTCTTCCTACATTCATGCATATTCCTATATTCATCTTTCTAGTCGACTTTAAGCACCCATATATCTTACCGTTTAATGAAAAAGTAAAAATTTTAAACCTTTAGTAACAAATTTCAGCGCTAAATTAAACCTATTCTCTGTATGCCCTCTTTGAAACCTATACTTTGAACTTCTCACATTAAGAAAAAAAACTGATTACGTATTTTTTTAAATCTTCCATTAACCATCCTCTTTCTAAATTTGTCTAGTATTGCTCGTTAAATGGAGCTATTTATTATCCGACTTCTATCAAATTAAAATGATATAGAACATATGTTAGTATTTAATTTGTTATTAAATAAAAGATACATTATATTTAAGAAAATGTAATTCTATAAATGAGGCCATCAGATCGAAACAAGCATTTTAAAGTAAACAAAAAACCACGACAAAAATTTAAAGTATTTATTTTTTTAGAAGGGTAGGAGAGAGAGGAATTTATAAATTTTAATGGACTCGATTGGAAAAGCCTTGGTCAAAAAACTGTCAAACCAACACAGCAATGGAATTTCAGATGTTCCGTGGCGAAATGCTTTATTTTGAAAGAGGTATGTACAGACTGACATAAAGGGCGGATTTTACTGGTCTTACGAGCTCAGATGTAATAAAAATCGACTGTAAGAAAGGGAATACGTTCCAGATATATCGATTTAGCGAATGTGTGCATGGTGACGACACAGAAAATTAACTCACACAAGCTCCTATACCTTGACTTATTATTAATAAAATCTTTTAGAAACGGAAGGAATTCAAGTACTGCATTGGAATATTCCAAAGTAATCCTTAATAATAAAGCAAAATTGAATTCAGATGAATAAGACCCATAACAAAAATTTTCTTTGGTATTTTTATATTCATTATTGTAATTAATTTTTTTCAGTAAAAACAATTTTTCATGCTTTTATTATAATCATTTACTTCATCAACAAAAATCTTAAATAAAAATTTGTGGAAACGAAACTAACTAAAGCCATCTTTTAATGAATTGTATACATGTGTATGACAGGATCAAATTTAAAATGCAAAAACGGGGTCCTAAATGACCACATTTAATCGTCGAAACTTCGTTGAAAAATATTACACTCTTACTTGTATATATTGTTATAAACACACAATTTCTATAAGTTTTCATTTTTTCATTTTCTGGAAAAAAAAATAATACTGCCAGTTTTGATTCCGAAGATCTCGTATATTGTTATTCTTAACATTTTACTTTCTTATGGGAAAAGAAATAATTATTAAAAAACTCCTATTCTTTTTATTGTTTTTTATATGCAGATAGTTTATAATAACCATATTTGTGTTTATGGATAAAACAAACGGGATTTCATATTTTATTACTTTTTTTATGGTAAAAACTATAAAAATAGATGAGTTTTCAAAAATTAAGAACATGTTTTAAAGGGAGTTATGTTATAAATTATGCATAAGATTATAATAGCAATCCACAACTTAGGTTTAGCATAATTAAAGAAATCTCATCTGTGTTTCGAAGGAACAAAGAATAAAATATTTTTATGCATATCTTTCAATATTAATATAAACATCAATTATTTTATATTCAACTTAAAACAATATGTTTAATTATCAATGTTTATCATAGTCGGAAAACAAAGTTTTTCACCGAAGTATTTGCATGTATACATTTTACAAGAGATTTAAATTTCACTCTATTTAGGTTTAATAAACTAATTAATTATATTAGAGCAATTAATTTCTTGGAAATCAGCAATTATTTTGTTATTTGGCTTAATGTGATAGCTCGTTTTAAAGAAACATATTCCACTAGGCCTTAAGTCTCTAAAATACTTGTAAACAACCCAGCAGTCACTGTTTCACTAACTGAGGCGTTATTAGGATAAAAAAAATAAAGTAGAATGTATAAACAGGCAAAATGGAGCACATTAAAATCTAAAAAATATAATTGAACCAACAAGTCCTGACACATCCTCTGTATAATTATGGGTTTGGGTGTCTGAGAGTGATTTTGAGTTGATAGGTGTTCTTTTTAAACCCCGAATACATTAACGTATACTCTTTTCTAAAACTATAACCTTTACAAAATATTTTGTAATTTAAGTCATGAAAGCTGATTAAGGTCTGACCAGAGAGCTATTACAGAGAAGACAGTACAAATATGTATTTATGCAGCCACAAGTGAGTTCGTTACGATCCAAAGAGAATTGACATTTCTTTTCTCATTTCTCCTTTGAGGGAACTGTTTCTTAGCTTTGTAAATTTTTACTTTTTCAGCTGTCTCATCTAAATGTTAGAAAGACCTCTTTCGCCTGAGAAGAACTTCCTTTCACTCTGTTTTAAGTTCCTTTGATAGAAGTTATCTAAATAAAATTTCCTTTGGAATTTCCCGGAGATCAGAGGGAGTCTTTGAAATAGTAGAGAAAGCCTCAAGGCGGAAGGAAAATAAAGGGGGTTCTTATTAAGGGGCTCAAAATCATTTTTTTTTCTCCCAAATTTTTATAGTAATCTTCAAAGGTCTGTCAACACTGCAAAGATTTGAAAAATTCGATATGCCTCATTTTACGTTGTGTGTAATTTAAAGTCGTTCTCTTTGTTGATTTTTTAACGACTTCTTTATTAGTACATACTGCCGCTGTGAACGGTTTTATTTGGTAATTACATCTATATTTTTTAGTAACGTTTACAATCAGTATTTTCAAACAAGTATTTTCGAACTTACTTCCATCAAGGTGTGCCGAGCATATTTGCGATAAATCTTGTTTAACATTCAAGTTTTTATTCCGTGGGACCACCATCAAATAAAAGTCAACCCCACTAGGACCGATTCGAATCGGGTCTGCTGTAGTTCCGAGACATGGCCCGAAACATTTGTCTCTATAATTATATTTGCGTTAAACTTAATTATATTAAAATGTCTGAAATCATTCTTTTATTTATTTTTTAGATACACTTCGTTCCTCGTCAATATTTGCTAGGAAATTGCTTAAGCCAAAGCTAATATTTCTTGAAGTTGAGATTTAGAAGGGAAGTTACTGTTCCTAAGACGTTGGAACGGACTATAAGCGGTAGGGTAATGACACCAATACGGACATTACGTGTTACTGCAGCGATGGAAGTGTTGGTGCTACGTGCCCCCAGCTGCCCACTCCAATTGCGTCTTCCTCCACCCTAACCTCCCCTCCAATCCCGAATTGGCTCACTAAGTAATTATTTGGCCGGCCTGGCCGCGGAATATCACAACTTTGGTACCGATATTATACCATTTACTCCCTTTTTGGAAAACTGTCTCTAATTTATAACTACGTGGCTGTGTTGAGTTTATATTTGTTCTGCATGGATATTGCATTATATAAGGACAGATGTATAACATTAATATCAATAAACACAATTTTGTGAATTTCATCAATTCTTGATCACTTGTGAGTTCTTGCGAAGATCATATCCCCTTTGCGAGATTACTGATAGTTTGTGACCTTTAAACATATGGCTGTGGAAACTCAAGTATTAATTTTACTCGATGGTATCTCTTAATTATGAACTGCATGGTATACAGTCTAATATTTAAGTGTAATTGTTATTCTATCAAGTCTCAGGCTATGTTCTAACTAGAGAAACAACGCTAGATCAGATCGACCATATGAATAATCAAAGGTAAGTTATGCAGGTGAGTGTCCAAATTGGACAACACAGTCACCCCGTCGTGCTACTCTTGCCCAGTTAGGATACAGCCTGATGTAAGTTTGCTTTACTCAATACACCCGTCACAAAATGTAGTACCTGCTTATTATTGAGTTTTAGCTCTCCTTTTTAAACTCACACACAAATTTTTGTTCGAATAAACATTGTTAGTTTCTTTTTAAACAAATTTCTATTTATATCTTTCAGAAGGAATAGCCTAATTGTCCTGCTTCCTTCCAAGACACAACTAT
The DNA here is from genome assembly GCF_000696795.3 of Halyomorpha halys. Lineage (NCBI taxonomy): Eukaryota > Metazoa > Arthropoda > Insecta > Hemiptera > Pentatomidae > Halyomorpha > Halyomorpha halys. The sequence continues at coordinate 451,644 of NW_027114120.1, forward strand.
CAGCTTGTTAATCTACACCTGATTCCATTATTTTTATTAATTTTAATGTTAGAAAGTTTTTTTTTTATACTTAAAGTCGTTATATTTAACCTTGGATTTATAATTGGCCAATTATGCCTATATGTTTGTTTTGTTAAAAGGAAAACAAATTTTAATTTTATTATTTTTATACTATTTATTTTATTTCAAATTGTGTCATTTCCCTAATTGGAATTGTCTAGATTGCGAAACCGTTCAGAGAAGATTTTTACCATTAGCAATCAAAAAATTGTGCATAAAACAAATTTTTGGCATTTAAAAGAAATCAAAGCTACAGATCAGTTTATAATATTAGTTCGTTAATACTTAGTATTAATATTTTTGGCTCTGTATTTCACAGGAAACATAATTGAGATATGATTTAGGAAAAATAATTTGAAATACTCTCACCCGTGTATAAAATAACTACATAAGTGTGATATTTATTTCATCAAAGCAGTTAATTTGGTAGGATTTGATTTACGTTACCACGTTACCCAATTGTTAACAGGTCATTTTTGAGAATATGATATTCCTTCCATCCTTCTCACAGTAACAATGTTTATGTTTATATATATGCGATCTTAAAATCTATTGCATTTTCCTTTCCTGCGTTTTAAGAAACGTGCAAGAAGACCTTAAGATGTTAAAAATCAGAAAAGTTCAAATAAATCGATACGCGATCTTATAGTCGATACAATTTGTGTTTTCTACCCATCTGAAAATGTGTAAGGGTACCCTTAAACATTAGAAAATGATAATATAAAAAAATAATGGAATTAAAAAAAAATCTTATTGTTATTCGAATAATATTTTATTCTTCTTATTTTGCATTCAACTATTTTTTATTCAATTGAAATAATATTTCAAATATTGGAATACAAAAGTATTTGCATTGCTTAGTAGTATTTTTATTTGAATAAAAATGGATTCATCTCTCGTCAATCAAATGTAAACTTCGAATAAAAATTTATTCGTCTCTTGTCATCTGAATAATTTTTGCCCAACCCAAAAATAACTCACATACTGTGGTGATCTTGGCGTGACAGAAAAATAGAATACGGGGGGTTGGCGTGGGCCTTTAAAACCATAGGATAGGGAATAGGGATGCTGAGTTCTATTAAGCTAAAAAGAGAGGCAGAACTGATTTCAGAATGTATGCGGTTTGGTTTCTGTCGCCGACACCTAAGTAATTAAACTTTAAACTCGACTGAGCGACCTAGTTTTACCTTTAAAATTGTTTATTAAAAAAAATCCCCTACGTATTTCTATGTGTTTATTGTCCATAGAATTTAATTTTTCTTTCTTTCATTTTCTAATTGTTTATTAGCAAAAAATAAAAAAAAAGCTTACAACTCTGGCATGAAACTAGATTAAAATTATAAAATTTGATTCTAAAACTCAACAAAAGCTTCACATATTTTTTTTAATTCTAAAGCAGCAAACGATACTACATGCACGATTGTTCGATTCGAATAGCATTAATCAAAACCATTTTTAATGATTTTTTTTTCCAAATTGTACATAAAAATTAGTTTTATAATTAAATTTCACTTAGGTAGATCGTTTACTTTCGTTACTTCTAATCGTTACTTGTTAGTACTGACTCTTTTTATGGATTGATATTCGATAAATTTTACAGTGACAGAAAAGATATCTTATTTTCTCTCAATAGTAGATTCAAAACCTAATTTTGGTTGAGCCCAAAATACTCATGTTGAGCCTAAATTGAATCCCGAACTGATCTAGAATTTCTATCTTCGTTTGTTCTTTTCTTAATTTTTGATCACTTTCGCACCCTATTTTTACTTTTATGATGATGAGTTCTACGGCTTTGGACATAATAGGTACTCAAAATGCTGATTATTTCTTTCTATATTTTTGTGTCCATTTTCCAACAAAAAATCATTTTTATATAAAAAACTGTTATACAAAAATTGTTGATAACAGTGAAACAACATATCTTGAAATACAGTGTAGATTTTAATATTTCACAAATTTTATAATTTTTTTTTTACTTTTCAAGCAATCCCAAGACAATAAGCCATTTAGAAATATGTAATATATTTCATTTTCCAAGTCATTAATATTGGATTGTGTTAATTAAAGATGTAGATTAATCATTATTTAAGTATGAATGAAACATATAAACATTACAACGATGAACGAGTTAATAAGCATGTTGTTATGATGATAAACGTTGATGAAAAAGTGAACCTGACACCAGCGTCATAAAAAAACCCACAGGATCTCCAAATTTAAAGGGAAAAATTATAATTACTTAAATCTGTACGACAAATATACGTTTAAAGCAATAAAGTTAATGATGCAATATTTAAATGAGTTACTGGATCCAAACATCATTTTTATTGAGCGCCTAAAATAAAGTTTTAATTCTGCCCTCTATCAAATGAAAATGAGCATCTATGTGCCATAAATGACTGAATCCATATTTTCATTAAAAACGAGGAAATTATAAAAATGTTTATTTTCTAATTCTAATGTTGGTAAGTGGAAGGTTAAGATGCCAATTTACTTCCAAAAGTTTTCCCTTATAACAATATATCTATCCCAAAATCTCACAGTTTTTGTTTCTTCCTCTTTTAATTGCACTGCTTTTGTTATTTCTTGTACTTTTTGACTTCTCAGAAATGTTTCTCGGAAAGAAAAAAAAATTAAATCATACCAGGAAAAGGTGGGTCCTCTTAAATTAAGACCGGGGAAAGTCGTCATGTTTTATAATAAAACCAAACGGGTGACTGATTTGTCGAAAACGAAAGAGCGATATTTATTACAGGAATCGGTTTATCAATAGACGTATCATAGACTAAATCAAATTATGTGTGAGTGATACCCGAATCACACTTTAATTTTATAGATAAGGTGATGGTGAAGCAAGCGCATTCATGCCCGCTGCCCAAACAATGCAACATATTTAGACGGTAATCAGGAAGGCCTATTTGATTAGCCTGGGCTATGCGCACTGTTATTAATTCTGCTTGGCTCCCTAGTGACTAGCTTTAATTTACCTAATGTTTCCCAGAAATTAGCTTCATCAATGTCCTCTCCATCATCATCAGCGACGAACCAATCAATAAATGAGCTTGGACTCATCACAAAATTTAGCAACAGCAATATAATGCTGTAGAATATTTATCAGCCTTCTTCTACACCAGCCTCCAGACTAATCAATCCTAATAACTGGTTGGAATTTAATTACGTTACCTCGTTAACCAATTTGAATATGTTTTAACAAAAGGTTCATTTCGGGGAATATGATACTGCCTTTATTCTCCTCACTGTAGCTATGTTTTGTTTATTCCAATTTGGGAACTTCATTTGTAGTCATACTGAGGATTAAAAATAATGAGTCGGATCGGCAGTTTGGGACCAGGATGGAGACGACACACTTCAGATCAGTCTCATAATTTTAGTTATACTGTAATAATAATAATAATAATAATAATCTTTATTTATTCTGGGATTGATCCCTTAAAATAATATACAGGTATTTAAATTAGGCTCTAGAGAAAAATACAAAATAAAAATGAAATTCAAATATAATAAAATAATGAATTTTAAATATGGGCAACAACAATTAACAGATTATATAAAATAAGAATAGAACAAATAAAATAATACCATATGGCATATCATAAAACATAAGATTCTGATATATCAAAAATCATATCAAAAATTCTGATAATAAATAAAAAGAAAAAAATAGTATTCTGGATATCAGGATGGACGGTGGTTAAGGATAACATGATAGAGGAAGGAAGCAAGAAAATATTTACAAAGGAACGTGGGGTAAAGCCACTTCAACTCTTCATAAAATTGAGTGACAGAGGCGAATAACCGTACAAAGCAATTAATTAACCTAGCAATTAATTAAATAAACCCCAGAGACACCCCCGTAAACTACAAAGCAACAATCAAAGTGGGGGAATAATAAGAAAGTAACAAGGAGCCTATGGGTTTCAAATTGAGAAGGGGATTGAGAGAGCACGTTGATGTTAAAATCACCTGTGATAATAATAATGAAGTGGAAACGATAATAATATTGAAGTGGAAACGAGTTGGACAAGGGAGGACCCTAAGGTGTTATCGAGTGGAACTCTGGGATGTCAATAAACGATAGCAAACAACAGGGGAGAAGATATGGTTGAAATTTCAACAAACATGTATTCAACGTGAGGAATGATATGAGAAGAGGAACGAAATAGGATTTTGACCTTAAGACTTACATGCACATACAATCCAACACCAACTCCAGTGTGATCGGATTTATCATGCCAAAATAAAGCTTAATTGAGAATATAAACTTGAGAGGAAGGAATAAAGGGTTTAATCCACGTTTCGGATACTGCTATGATGTGGTAAAAGTTATCGAGGAAGTACTGTTTGAATTCATTGAAGTGGGCAATAAGGGATTGTGCCTTAACGTGACAGGAACTGAGGACATTAGTTATAACAGTGGGGTGGTAAATGGGAAAGTAAGAAAAAGGATAAAGGTTGCAGTATAGAGAATAACAGTATTTTATATACTCTTACGATTATATAGAATGTAATACAAATAGGATATTGAAAGGAATATGTCGCTTGAGTTTTTTAAAAAAATGAAATTGATAACAATATAGTGGTAACTTGGATACCGAATTTAACTGAAGACGTCCAGGTCGCTGGTCTTGCCTATGGTGACCGCAGAGTACCCGTCGGACTGCCTTTACCTGACCCTACTTCAGCTGAACCAGACCTACTTGATTTTCGCTGCTTTCTGCTTCTATCTGGCTAACCAGTAGAGGTGCTTGTTATATAGTGATGCGTGTTTAAAAATAGACTTTGTTATGCATAATTTGGACAATTTGAGTGCGCGTTTCCCATTGATAAATATACAATTGATTTGGCGATTATTGGTAAAATCTAAAACCGAAAGAAACAACAGTCCCAGCTAAGACAGAAACGGAAAAATGTTATGTTAATCGGGATAAAACATGAACACTAGGTACTTCAAATTGTTTCCTTAACTGACCAAAATTCATCTGTTATACTTCAAGAATTTCCAACTCCGGATTTTGTATTCATTTCAATTGTCGATAGACTTCTAAATAACAACAACTCAATAGTAATTAATAATATTTTTTTTTATTAAATGATTAGTCAACCTAGGCAAATGAATCATAATTTCAAGCTTGACTTTCAATATCTCACGAGGCCATAGAAAAGGAACTTATAAGCTTAGATTTGAGAGTAGTATCGTCACTTGTTACCAAATGTTGACCCATTGACTCAGTTTCAGACGGCAATTTTACATCACCCTTGATTTCATTAGTAAATCTCCATTATATCGACTGATAAAACAACATCATGTCCCTTATTGAATATTTTTCAGTGAAGAAATTGTCACTTACTTTATTTGCAAACAACCGAGCCACATATCTACTTCTTCTTTTAAGTGTGAAAATGGTGACAGGATTCTAGATGCAAATAAATAAAAATAGGCAAGTAAATTAATTAATTAAAATTCAGAAATAAACAGTAATAATGAAAAACAAATAACGGTCGGTGCTTACTAAAGGCTCCTAGCCGAACGTGCAGTTTATTCAAATCAGTCACCATGACGACCCTTTCACATTAACAGAAACAAATATCATCAACATTGAAGATCTACCTGGTGACAAAGGTAACAATAACAATAGTATAGAAAATACTGGCAAATCAAACTTATCAATCTAAAAACTGTAGACAACAGCAATAAATTAATATTATCACATAAGGTGGCTTCAGGAGTCAAACAATGTCACTCCTTCCACCGTAGAGTTGAACATAACTTTTGATCCCCACGAAGAAAATATACATTTAGAAGACTTGCCACCGATGGCAAGTGCTCACACTTCTAGCGAAAAATCAAAGATAAAAAAACGATTGGTACAAATGGTGGTATTAACCAAGAAGGCGCACGGTATTCTAATGTATCTCATCAGGTAAAAGTACGCAATAAAATTTAATAATATGGCAAAATTAGATTTAGTATTGGTAAATACTAATAATAAAAAATACCATAAATTATTAAACCAATTTAATAATGATGATTGACTCAGATACCTATTGAAAGATAATAAAAACCACCTCGCAGATCGGTGGTCAAAATGAAACTTTTAATTTTTAAATTCCCCGAGGGATGGGTAGTGGACTAGGATAATAGAACCTAAAACTAATTAACAAGAACCAAGAGACTTATTAAAATAAAAATGGACAATTGGAGTTCTGGCAATGGTCAGATTCTCCGCTCAAGTTGAGTGTTTGTGGCTTTAGCGCACTTGCTCAGCCTCCACTGACTCACTACCAGTGATGCGGCGAGAGGGATGCGTGTAAATGTGACTAAAGATTATATTATTTTATCATTATGTTATTTTATTTATTTATTTTTCATACAGATAGTTTGATTATATTCATTCTTCTGTTTGTATATATTTTAAGAGATTTTTTTTTGCTTTTTTTTTATTCATTTATTTAATTTATTTTATTTTAATTTAGTATGTATGAGATCATTCATCACTATTACCTATTGCCCACAACTGTGTAGCAGATTTTAATATCCATCAATAAATAAAAAGTATTAATATTTAACAAAAAAAATTAACAAGAAACTACTTAGACAGACAAACTAGAGAAAAGTTATTGATAGCCCTTAAAATTTGTTAACAGCCAGAATATCTACGGTCTGTAACCTGAATGAAATACCTGTCTTCTGGAATACCCAAAGTACCCATGTACCTACCGATTTGCAGGATCTGCAAGGTACCTCTGTGAGTGAAGCACATCCTACTAGACAGTGAGGATCTTACGGATAGAAGACGACACTGCAACGTTAGGAACTAAATATCACACTGGGAGGAATCGAAAATGCTATGAAAAGTTTATTCCAGCTTTTTAAAAAATCAAAGATGTGTTATCTTTTATAGAGAAAAAAATATATAATATAATTCATGTATTTTTGTAAAGTAATCAAATTGTAAAGGTAAATAAACCTGTGTTATATGCTAATGACCTTCTCTGTGGAGATAAATTTATAAAATGAATACAAAACAATGCGTTATTCTGCTCACTTTGAATTATTCTTCTGTTCGAGAAAAAGATATTAACTTATACATTTTCCTTATTTCGGAATAAACCTGTTCACTTTCATTCTTAGTTTGCTTCCCCGCGCTTGTAGTTTCATTTCGTGCTTCCTCACTTTGTATTCATGCAGGAAATGAAAAGAAAAAAAAAGAAGTGCCCTCAGAGTGGAAAATTTTTATTCGCATTTTAAGTTTTAGACAATAACGTGTGTTCTTTTACTTCACGTACGGATCTGCCGTTACCAAGATTTTAAAGATATAGTAATTGTACAGATTACTAGTTTCTAGATATATTATTTTCCCTTAAGCATAAGTAAACGTTGTTTCTTTGATAAGCCTATGTTTCCAAATTGCCTGATTTCGCCCAATTTCGGAGAAAAGTTGGTGACTGTTTAAAAATCATTAAGTATAAATTTTATCATTTAATATTGAATACTTTCACTGGCTCATGCACGATTTTTGTTTTAAATTATACACCTATATTTCAATAACGTTTTATCTCAGATGGCCCCCATTCGGAGAAAATTGGAGATAAGTATTTGCAGATTCTTGTAAAATATTTGCAATTTTCATTCACCACATTTGTATATGCACACACCATTTTATTTTCCTTTAAACATCCATGTTTCAGTAGCGGATAATACAGGCTACGACTATATCATTCAATATCAAATTATGAATCTTGAAATGTAGGTAATTATGTATCCAATAGAAATATGCAGAAAAAAAAAAGAAAATTACCTGGAAATTTTTAGTAAACAAAAATAGGGCAGTTGTTAAAAAGTGATAAGCTGTACTTATCTATCTACTTAGCAGACATTTCTTAAATCATTAACAATAGAAATGCCATAGTTCTCTAACATAATAAACTATAATATATGATAATTATAATTAGATAATTGTAATGAGTAATTAATAAATTATATAGTGACATAATTCAAATTGTTCCTATGGAAGTAATTTATAGACTTAGATAGAATATCTCGTGGCCAGTGCATTCACTGAGGCGGGGAAAAGGGTTATCGGTTCCTGAAAGGTTTTGGTGTTTATGTCATAGGGTTCATAATCGCAATCTGTTTCGGAGTAAATTAATGTAACTCTGTAGCAGTAAGTTAAATTTTCAGGATGGCTAAATTCTGCTAAATTACGTTATCTGTGACAGAAATTTTTAAATTATATTTATAATTTAATGTAAATTATGTATTTACAAAATAAATATTTACTTTTTTTCGTTTATGTATATTACAAATAAGAATAGCTTTTGTATATATGTTTACATTGTATTTTATATGATTTTAATGATCACAGCAGATTGTTAAAAGTATGTAAAAAAAATTATTAAATATTTTATTCTTGTATTTTTAAATAATTATTTCAAAAGAGGTCTGTTTCTCACCTGAGGACTAATTATAAAGAATAAAGGAACTGTTTATTGTGTATTATGAATAACTTAATCATTAGTTAATACTGTTAAATCAAGATATGATTAATTGAGGTTCTTTTGTTGATTTCGAAAAGCTTAGTAACTATGAATACCCAAATTTTTATTATTAAATATTCGGTCTATCTAAGACAAAAGGAATGTTTTTGAATCAGACTGGTAGTTCTTTAGTTAGCGTATTACAAACAAACGCTTTAGTTTTATAAGTTCAATGCTATAAATTATATTTAAATTAAGTGAATTGGAAACCATAGATAGCCATTCTAAGATAAGTTATCAACTCAAGGATTTATCAACTTTTAACTCTTATGTTTTATGTACAATGAATGTAATAAAAATCTATGATTAGCGGTGTACGGTAATTGGTGATATTCCCTAGAGGTGTCTACTGTGAATTTGGCCAGCGAGTCTTCAGATAGTGATCTATAATTTTCTAAGAAGCTTCAAATATCCATTACACACAAAAGACGTAGACATTTCAGAACAGGATGTTTTATGTTATCATTATATTTCTTTTGTTCTTTCATCTTTCACAAACATAACAACTTATTCCAGAAATATTCATATTTATTTGAGTAGAGAGTTTTGGTTTCAAATCAAGCCTATTTAACTTAGATCAGATGTACTAAATGTATTATAATGTACAGTTGTAAATAGCAATAAATACATATTTAAAAAAAAAAAAAAAAACAAGCCTACGACTTTGGCATTCATTTCTGGCAGAGACAAGATAAATTTCAACCTTCCCACTCTTGCTGGAATACGTCGTTAACCTTTTGGGTAACCCTCTTGTTTCCCTCCCCTCCTACTTTTACTAAATAAGGGCGTTAAAAAAGGAGCGACGAAAAAAGATATCAAAACATCTTCAAACGACAAAATGTTATGCGAGAAAAGATTTTCTCTTAAATTTTTACATTAACTTCAATTTTTGTTTGGTTAAAAACTACAACAAGAAAATATACTTTTTTTTTTTTTTGGTCACCCCTTCAACACTGAATCTCTGATTTAAATAGGAAATAGTCAATTACATCACGAACAAAGAGTGCAATTGATAGATAATTTAATAAAAAAGGGTTGAACGGGGTGGAGACCACATGCTTACCCAACTTGGAAAACCTGCTAAAAATAGAAAGGAGGATCTTAAGAAAAATCTATGGGCCCAGGAAAACACAAGAAGGTTACAGGCTAAGATCTAACGAAGAGATCTACAGAAACATCAAAGACCTGGAAACCAAGATGAGAATCAGAAGACTGAGGTTCTATGGCCACATGAGGAAAATGAAGGAGGAAAGATTGAAGAAGAAGATCTTCAAAATAAATTTTAGCTACAAAAACATGAGAGGATACACGAAGCAAATGAGAAAGGGATTAAAGAGATTCAAAATTTCAGATACCGACTGTCTAGATAGAGATATGTATAGGAAAACATTGAAAAATCTCACCAATATTGGAAGAAGAAAAAAAAAATGGGTACGAAGTGGTCCGAAGAAAGAAAAGAAAGGCAGTCGAGTATAATGAAACTGTGGTGGGAAGAAAGAAAATCAAGACCCCCAAAGAAGCCTAACCATTGGTATTCACGTGGTCCTTAGTGGCCAATACGTGATAAAAAAAAATAATAAAAATAAAAAAAGGTTGACAAAATTTCATTTAAAGGTAGAATGGCTTACAACGTTATCGCAAATACTGAAGCCCAAGATGAATGCTCTACTGTGAATTCTATATCTATTTGTTTTTATTATCATCAGTATTTTCTCATTTTTCTGTTTACAAAATTATTCTATCAGTACAAGTCAATAAATAATTCTATCAGAATATTTTTTTTGTTAACTTTTCTTTACTATTATTATTTTTCTTTTTAATTACACAATCATTATAAATTTGTAAAAAGTTAGTGGTGTCTTCAGCCACTCCCCTATTATCAACTTCTAAAAACAAAACTGTTATTATAACAAGGGAAGCCCACCAGGGCGATCTGGTAATAATTGATTAAAGAAGAAAACAATACTGAAAAGTTTTCGCCCGCGCTTCTGAATGGAATTTATTACGGTTTTTTTTTAATCAGTACACAAATACCCATATTGTAGAAAGGTCCACCCATCTCTGCATTGATTAAAAAAAATAATATCGTTAGAAGTCCAATTAATAAAACCAGATCATTTGGGTACCTGCAATATTAAAACAGGGAGGCACAAGTGGGAAGAATAAATAAATATTGATGCGGACAACGTGCCGGACATATGATGAGCCAGAGGATGCAAATCAACGGCAAATATACGTTTAAAATGGTAATGAACGTTGTTTACTACGTGAGTCGAATGAGGGAACGATTGGTAGCTGAACGAAAACCTGCTTCCACCAGCTAAGCCCTAGCGAATCAAATTACCTAAACCTGAGTAGGGGAAAAGGGCGCAGAAAACAATTTTGGCCCAGTTGTATCTACTCCGACGATAAAGTGATACTTAACTTTGTTTTTCTTTCTCTTCCAAAGGTAGCTCCTCTTTCTACACAATTGCGAAAAGCGATTTAGGATATTATTGCCGAACGACTATTATTATATAGACCTTAAATTAAACTAACGTTTTTAAATGGTCAATTGATCTTAAGCAAAAATCCTCTTATGTTTAATTGATATTTTAAATTTTCTGTTTAGTTTAATTTTTTTCTTTACCTTATTAAAAAAATTAATATTTTATGCTGTTTTAAAAAAAGTAGGAAAATAAAGATTAAAAAAAAATTAATATTTTATCAAATTTTAATTAAATATTTTTTTAATCCAAATAATTCATTATCATTGTTTGAATTTAAATTTCTTTTTATCAAAAACAAATAAATAAACGGCATAAATAGTCCGATTCTTAGCAGCAAAGGGGAAATTTGATATTTTGTGTTTTTTAAGGTGTCATGTTTTTCTCTATATAAAGCAATAACAAAAAAAAACAAAAAAATTATAATTCAGTTAAGAAAACTCCAAATTTCCTTTAAAAGTAAGTATAATTTTTGATTGAGTAAGCAATTCAAACAGCTATTCAATGTAGTTTTGTTTTTCGTAAAATTCTAATCGTAAAGTTATTCCTGATTAAGTTCTATTAGCCTCCCACTTGACTATAGATTTCCCAATTCTAAAAATACATTCTAGTTTTACCCAAAATAATTGTATTTTAATGGTATCGCTGGCGGTTGTAATAAATGGAGTGGGCTGTGTTTGATGGATTTTAAAAATAAATGAAGAATGTCCTATATCACGGATATGAACCTCTATTGTTGATTGAATAATATGAGGATTTGCCAAGTGATGTACAAAGTGGTTTAGTATTTAATTTTAATGGTGGATTGAAATGGGGTTAAATGAAATAATAAATGCTATTGCATGTACGAGTACTAAAAGATGCAGTAGTTTACTTGTGTTGAAGATGTAGGTAACATGGTGAGCTGTGTGAGCTGGTGAATGAGATCTTGACATTATTTTTCTCTTCTCTCTTTCATCCTGCTTCCGTCCCTTTACCTAAGTGGGGTGTAGTTTATTGTTGATCTCAGCCAAAAATGATGCAGCTCTTGCCATTCACTCTTCCGATCTATAAGCCAAGATGGCGACAAAGCCTACTACCTCATATATCTGCCACTAGATAGGATCTTGAATTTTTCACATTTCATCTTGAATTTCTATTGAAAATGTGAGTGGGGGTGGGAATTTTCCTCAAACAACAAACTTCAAGTCTACATTAATTTGTTTGACATCTTTTCCAAATTAAGCTGTGATCCACCTACAGTTTTATAATGAAATGATGTCTTTTCCGCCAAAATAATAACAATTTACTAGAAATTTTTTTTATATTTTTTTATGTAATATCAAATATTTATGTGGTATAATAAATTAATTGTTTTGTAAAAATAATTTTAAAAAACAGTATTTTTGGTATAAGTTTTTAATAATATATTTTATTTATATAATAATACAATTAGCTACACTTTAATCCAATGAGTATTAGATTTGTACGTATTAAATAACACTATTTTTACAGATAAATGATAAAAATAAAATAAGTTAGTTTTTAATAATAATAAATATTAAATTAAATTAGATAGATAAATATTAGCAAAATAGGTAAACAACTGGTTTTACGGAAATCAAAAAAAGCAATTGAAATAATAAATAATCCTTTTATCATTCTTATTATATCCCCCTTCGTTGGGATTTTGGGGAAGGTTTGAGCTGGATTGGGATTATACTAACGGCTTAGGATGATGAGTAAAATAAAGAATTTAATCTTTTTTATTATATTTGATGGAATGAAGATAACTTGGATGGAATGAGATAAAGAGTGAGTAGCGCTACCGGAGCGACTTCCAGAGGGGATTGTCGAGACCCCGAACCTATGGAAGAAGATGCTGCGGGAAGATTCCATTGAAGAATGGAATGGAAGGTGGCAGGTGAGCCAGAAGGGCGCTACTCCGAGGAAGTTCTTCCCTACCGTCCATTCAAGCGCGGGGTGGGTGCTCCCAGATTATTGGGTCTCGCATATCCTAACAGAAACCCACTATTTCCGAGGAAAGCTGCAAAGTTTTGGGAAGAACATAGACCCCCGGTGCCCTACGTGTGGAGTCCCTGAAACTGCAGATCATATATTGTTGTATTGCTCCGCCTTGGAAGGACACCGTGCCAGGTTGTTAAGGAAAACCGGAATATTTGCCCTCGCCGGGTCGGACTTCCCTCGTCTAATGGAGGAGGAGAATTATCCCTTCTTCATAGAATTTATCTACGGGTGGAAGGAGGTGGTCGGCCCGACGCACTTTACGTCAGGAAGGGCTTGACCACCCGGAATCGGCGAGCCACCAAGACAAGAAGATGTAGGTGAAGAAGCAGACGCAGATTGAAGACCAGAAGGGCTGGGCCAGGCTGCGTGGTAGAGGAGGCGCTCGGACGGATGCAGTGGATAAGGTGTAGCCTATCTAAAAGGCGTCACCTAGGCTGCAAAAAATAATAAAGATAATTATTGGTGGCAGTGATATGCGTAAGTCTAACACACTACCCCACTGCTGCAGAACCAGGTATGCCAGAAATGGCGAGGAAGGAGAAAAAAAAAAGGTATGAGATGAAGAATAAATGAGATGTTGAGATGATAATGAAGGATCTTATTTGTTGTTACATATGGGGCAATATATATTAATATGGGGAATGACTATTGATCAAAGTAAACCGAAAGTATTGGATTCGTCTGATGTTCGAAGAATTATCTTTACCCCTTAGATCTAGTTCGTAAGTCCAGATAGGTTTAAGTATGGTCTTGTAGATCAGTAATATGGGTTCAATTAAAATACGAAAGTGTTTGTTTATTCTATATAACTGGCCAAATCGTTGGTTAAGTTTTTGTTTTTAAAGTGTGTTTTGGAAGTTCCATGTTAGTCTTTATCTTGAACGAAGCAAAAAAATAATAATAATAAAATGGACTGTGCCTGAAGCAGGAAAAGGTATGGAGTTAAAAAAGATTGGCGAACTGGATGTGCGTTGGAGTATGAAAGAAAAATGCTTGCATTGAAATTCATTGACTTTGATATGTCAATTGTAGTTTAAAAAAGGAAGGTCTCCTCCTTGAAGATGTACCATGTAAGCTAAGGGATGCCATTTCATAGTCAGAGTGGGATGAAAGGATAGCGGTGTCATCAACGAATGTTGCAAGGAATTTTTCCGGATTTGTAGGGATGTCTGCTGTGAAAAGGATGTAGAGGATAGGACTGAGTGAAAGACCGGCTTGCCTAAGTAACAACCAAAATAATCTGTGACGCAGCGTACTCAGGAACAGAAGGATCACGTAAATCTGAAGGATCGTGTAAATAAATTTTGAGTTTGTAAAGCATGTCCTTGCGTACTACCCGGTCAAAAGTTAGTTTTATGTACAAAAAAAAATTGTTAATGAATATCATTACCAGATATATTAAGAACTTTATTTTTTTGTAAAAAAAAAAATCAAAAGTACCGTCTAGAGAATGATTTTAGTTTTTGTTGATGTACTCTATATTAAATAAATATTTTCTATATTTTTACTTCTACAAAATAATTCTATTTTTCTTTTATAAAAACTAATGGATCACGTGTTTCTGTACACAGATGGAATAAAAACTTCTGTTATTTGCACAACTCGCGAAGCTTATGACAGCAATAAACACTTATGTTTCAAACACTATAAGGAAGAATTAAACCGTACAGAGGAAAGAAATAAACCTACAGTCGTTTTTGTTTCATCCTTAATGCGTTTAGAATTTCCTCAGGTTTAATTTACAAAGCTTTCACGTGATTTTTAGAAGTTATGACCAATTAGATACCACACATTTTTTAAAACAATATAAGTAATCAGAAGAAACATCGTAAAATGTTCTTTTTTAAACAATGTCAATGTCATGGATAGAAACAGTAAGATAGGATGAAAAGTCAAGAGTACAGTCAAGATAATAACAATATTGTTCATTTACAGGAGAGTCAACGTAACCGGATTTTACCGCCCCAACGCAACTTCAACACCGCGTTGCTGGACACCAGTTACTTCACAGAAATATTACGTCATATTTGCTGACCTGAAAGGGGACGAGCTGCAGGCCAAAGATGACGATGTGATGGGATCTACAGCTGACTGGACCGAACAGAACGAAGCCAGAGTCTGGAGAGGAGTCGGTAAGTGTCGTAAATCATTATAGTAGTAACACTATTGTCAATACCAGTAGTTAGAAGTTGACCCAATCACAATTTTCGACCGTATATTTAATCCTTAAAGAAAAAAAAATTAAAATAGAAGAAATAGACGAAAATAACAATTCTTAAGAAGAAAGAAATCTCGCAAAAACAAAGATATCTATGGATTTAACAAAATAAATAATTGACTTCTAATGGGAAAAAAGTTAATTTAAGAAAAAGACGAAGAGAGAAAATAAAACAAAATAAAATTGTAGTAATGTCGATAATAGGATCAATTGATAAATAATCTATTAAGCCTGGTCAAATCACTTCCTTGTATAATCATTGTTCAATAAATATTAATTCCTTACTAAATACTGAACCCTTGACCTTTAATGGATTGTATCAGTTTAAAAAAAATTAAATAAATAAAATTTAAAAAAATAAATTTATATACAAAAAGCCACAATAGGGCTTAAAAAAGTTAGTGAAGATAGTGCTTCTTTTAAGCTCTATTGTGACTTTAAAGCCCCTAATATCTTTATGTAATCATTTCATGACCTTGGTAAAAGTTGTGATGGGGTTGTTTATTTACACCTAAATTATTTAGTTTAAATAGTTAGCACAGATTTTAACAACTTAGTAAGCTTATCAGGTTTAAGCTAATCCATTATACTCAGGTTTCTAAAATCGAGATTTAGTCCAAATGTATGCTCTATATCATATTTCTATATTAAGTGGTTTATTATCATGTGGTTATTATTATGTGGTTTAACATCTAATCAATACTGGAGGACCACGCCACTGCACTTGATTACTACCATTGGCTTTATTTTATAATATTATTACAAACTAATAAATAAATAAAAATATAATAAGTGGTCAGAGTAGCGACCCGACCTTAATCTTTGATCTACAATTAAGTCAAATAAAAATAAAATTAATTTATATTTAGAATAGTTTAGCCCAAAGCGATTACCTCTTTTGAGGTTGGAACTGAATGAGCCCCAAGGAGATCCAGCTGGGTATAAGCAAGTTGGTAAAGGTTCAGAGTGTTGGAGGGGCTGGGGAGGGTATTGAGGGTGGAGGAGGATCGACCAGAAAGGGACACCTATTCTCACTGAGGAGGCTTGATCCTAGGATTTCAAGTCCCCTGTCCCAGAGGCTAACAGTGTCTCTCTAAGTGGGACTTGCCCAGGATTTGCCTCCCTATTGAGGAAACCTTTTGTCATGCAAATAAGCTTACGTGTTCTATTACTAATCCCTAACAATCTCTATTTACTCTATAAACATTAGATTAATTTACATAAAGGATCCATGTGATTTACACATGCAAACAAACTCACGTATGTATTTCATGCATTGTTGCCTCTGCCACTATCCGTTCCAAATTGTCTTACTTAAACATGTATTTATTATTATAAAAAAATATTATTTCGGAAGCTTATTATTTTTTTTCTTTTGTGGAAATCATTATTAATTCATAAATTTAAATGATGGATTGAAAAAACCATTAGTGTCACATTACACATTTAAAAAAATATATATATAAATGTATAATAATAAATATGTTTATCACAGTCTTATTTTAAAGTATTCCACTCATGTTAGTATTTTTTAAACTTTTTTTTGTTATTTTCAGCTGAATTCACTAGGTCATTTGTTTGAGCTTTAATGTCTTGTATCTTAATAGCCAACAAAACATGTGGATTATCATTTTTTCTATTTGCATACATATTTTATTTATTCATTGATAATAAAATTAATTTCAATGAAACGTACATTGAAATTGAAGCAAGGACATGTTCAGCTGGAAAGAGAAAAAAGACAAAAACTGCCCTAAAATTATTTAGTAAATACAGCTGAGAATATAGATTAACAAAAATTACACCTAATTCATGCATTCATAAGTTGAATACATTAAAATATATTTTAATAACACGTCTAGTGAACAGGATTAGATTTTAAAATGTCCAATTGATCAGGGTTGAAAAGTTAAAATTATCTTCGGTTTGGAAGAAGACTGTCTCAACTCAAAATATTTTTTTATTGAATTACAACTTGTAACTCTCTACCACATAACCATACAGAAAAATTGCGGTCGTTTTATTGGGAAAACATAAAAATCAATTATTTTGAGCTTTGACAGTCTTTTTCCAAACCGAAGATATGTTGAATATAAATGTAATGAAGCTGTTGTAAAAATGATTATTATTATACAGATTTGATTAAAAACAGTAGGCTTAATGCGCTCCAAATGGTTTTCTCTCGATCATTTTTATTTATTAAACGTTTATTTTTAAAATAAAATATATTCATTTTTTGCTCAAATGAAACATCATTTTTTATCTTTTTTAACACACCAAAGAAGTTTACATTGAATATTTTAATGTTAGACACATTTCAGCTATATTTAACAGTGTTAACTGGTATAAATTCATAAATTATTCACAATAATAATGAATAAACAAAAATTAATTAATTTACCCTTGAAAGAAATCTTAATAATTTTAAACATCATTTCTTTATTTTGAAAATCTGAACTACGTTTTTACCACTTTTCCTGTTTTTTAGTTCAATGTTTCAAGTTCAAATTTGCAGATTAATTTACCCTATTCTCAAATATAAAACTATTGACTATATTTGCAATAGTTAGGGACATTCAATTCAGATCAAAAGTAAATATCAATTAATATTTGAATAGAAAGAGCACAGAGCAATTATAGTACTGTAAATAAGGAGCTTGTCTTCCGAAAAATCACTACATTAAATTTTTGTTAGAATTTCTAACCCAAACTGAAGTGAAAATAATTCCGGTATTCGGTCGTTGAAATGATAAAAGGGGTTCATCATGAATCAATAGTTTTTTTTTCGCATTATCGGATTCATTAAAGCTGATTTTATAACATTTTAGGAAATCAGCATTTTTAAAAGAATAATTCTGAAGTTAGGTACGGCAACTCAACTAAACAAAAACAAATCTAAATTCGATTTTTTTTAAAAAGGATTTATAACTATTTTATAAATCATATATAAGAAGATGGTCAGGGTTGCGGTCAAAACGGAAAAAATTGTTTATAACTATTAATGTACGACGTTTCGACCCACTTGGCAGGGCTAAAAAGATACAAAAAAAAACTGAGAATATTACAATAATAAGATACAATAAGCTAGGATAAATATTATGTAATAATAAAGTGATAAGAAATTAAATATAAATAAAAGGAAGAAAGACATAAAATAGTAGTATCAATATAAAATAAACAACGATAAGAATAAAAAAAAAGTAACAATGCCAAGAGTAAAAGTTTTTAAAAAATACGTAAAATATATAGTTAAAAAAGTACAGGAGATGTACATAAAATAATAAAAATACGTAAAAATAAAAGTAGAGATTAAATAAACGTCTTGAAAGAATAAATTTAAATAATAATAATGATATTAAATGATAATAAATGAGCAAAGAACAAATCAGGACCACCTACCTGTTCAAAGCGAAAGGTTGAACAGAAGGCGACAATAAAGCAGAAGCGTGGAGGAGTGGGGAGGAGGTGCCCAGCCGTTTAACGTCTATATTTCTATTTCAAATACGTCGCTTTTACAGGAAGTAGTCATACAGATATGTCGAAAAATAAAAAATAATAACAGAAAAATACAGAAATATGATAATATTAATAACTATAATAATATTCTAATTTAGGAATAACTAAGTAAAATTATAATGATACAAATCATTACTAATAATACGAGTATATACTGAAGAAAATATAGTTAGGGTAGTTAATACAATATAGGATATAATAACAATGATTGTAAAAGAAATAACTAATAATAAGTAAATGTAAATAAAAAGTATTAAAAAAAAATTACAAAGAAATAAATAAGAAAAATAATTAGACAATGATAACAACTGTAGTTTTTATATAACGTGTAAATAATCATTTATCTGCACTGATAATAGTAATATTAAAGATAACAGGAGTAACATGAATAATATAATGTGAAATAAGGTAATCTAAAAATCGGAAGTGAAAGTTTACAAAATAAAATAAAAATATATATAAAAGTACAAGATAAGATGTAAAAAGAAGTACATGAAAAGAATAAAAATAAGTAATAATGTATAGAAATATGTGAAAAATTGTGATAGAATGTTATAGAAACATGTAAAGTAAAAGTTTGCAGAAAACCAAAGTACATGTGAAAGTTAATAAAACATAGATGAATAAATATAAGTGAATGCAGCGATAGATAATATAAGTGATAGAGAAATAACAAACAGGTGAAAAACAAAATGATAATAGAAACAATTTGGTGATGATAATAAAATGAGCGTAAAATTATTTAGTCTTAATTAAGTTTAATATATGGCTATAGGTATGTGAGATACAGTTTTTATCGATTTCGTGGTTAACTGGAAGTGGTTCAAGATGTATATAAATGTATTCTGAGATGAGTCTTTTTTGGTAATTTGGAATCGTGGCTAAAATAGTGGTATGGTCAAAATCAAAACCATGATTAAGTATAAGGGCATGTTCTGAAAGCTTGGAAGCGGCTGAGTTGTGAGAAGTTGGAGAATGGATAATTTATATTAAGAGATACTTGATTTGTGGTGGTTCTTAGTTTCGCCTATATATGAAGAATTACAGTTGTTAGTTAATTAATTTTACTTAGTTATTTCTAAATTAGAATATTATTATAATCATATTTCCGTATCTTTCGCTTATTATTTTTCATTTTTTGTCATATCTTTATGACTACTTCCTGTATGCAGAACGTATTTGAAATAGAAATATAGCCGTTAAACGTCTGGCCATCTCCTCCCCACTCCTCCACGCTTCCGCTTTGAACAGGTATGTGGTCCTGATTTGTTCTTTGTTCATTTATTATCATTATTAATATTTTTATTTAAATTTATTCTTTCAAGACGTTTATTTAATATCTACTTTCTTCTTTTCGTTTTTTTTCACGTATTCTTTTTGTTTTATGTACGTCTCCTGTACTTTTTTAACTGTATATTTTACGTATTTTTTAAAAGTTTTTACTTTTACCATTGTTACTTATTTTTTATTCTTATCATTGTTTATTCAAGTTTATTTTATATTGATACTATTTTATGTCTTCCTTCCTTTTATTTATATGTAATTTCTTATCACTTTATTTTAGCATAATATTTATCCTAGCTTAAATTACCTTATTGTATCTTATTGTTGTAATATTCTCAGTTTTTTTTTATATCTTTTTAGCCCTGATGAAGCCCTGCAAAGTGCTTAAAATTCTTAGAAATTTATGTAATATATTTTATTCAGGGACTAGATACCATAGACCCCCTTGCTACGGTATGCTAGATATGAATATTTATAATTAATCATTGGAGTTCTTCTCCAACGGTATTGTTTTACGATTATCGGTACCAATTTACAAGGCTATGATAATGAGGTAGTATGCAGGGATTCTAAATTATAAAGTGAAGTCTTGCTTGCAATATTTTATATTTACAACTATATACAATTTGAACTATGATAATCTATGAGAGAGCATGATGATTATTACTATGCTATGAATTGAGAAATACCAGTTGAGGTATTTATCGTCGTATTGAATTTAAGTTTAACCAATTTTGATATCGATTGCTATTCAAAACACAAAATGAAACATATTAAATATCTTGATGCGTCTGGCTGGTGATGCCCTTTTGGTTCATGCTCATCGTCCTAGCCTCGCTGGCGATGTCCTTTCTCTTCAGTTCTTCTACCTCTTCTGCCCCTAATACTGCTTCCAGCAGACCATCTCTAGCGTTGTCCTCCTCATTTGTGACTTCTCCTTACTATATCCTTTCTCTATCTGTCATCCTCTGTGCATTACCTTTTCCTGGCTCCCTCTCCCATTTTTTCCTGAGGGGGTTTCACCTTGCGATCCTTGCCTTCTCATTGGCCAATTCCAGCTCCACTTCCTCCATAATGTCCAAGAGGGGTAGGAACAGGACATAATTGACCTTCCGTGATCCACGGTCGGCTTCTCTTTTCATGTCTAATGTATTTTACCTTCTTGGTTCTTACCCGACGTCAGTTGTTAAATTTGGATGTCCTACATGCCACTGGGGATACCTGTGTCCGTTACCTGAACGGTGCAAACAGGTGCAACCACCTTTTCAAAATGACTGGCCGGCAAAAATGACCCCTGGTTCAAAATAATTTACCTTCCATTTTCTCTTTTCTCATACTGGTATCTCACTTACATAGTTACTATCTAATCAGTAGTAACATTGTCTTTTTGATGTTTGTTCGTAAGTCTATATTTCGTCTTAAATTAAATAGTTTTTACATCACATTATCAATGTGATAGTGAAAGTAAAATACTTAAGGCAGCTTACATAAAAACATATATATATTTGAATTTAAGACGAAATAAAGAATTATCTAACTACTGGTTTATTGTCCCAATAATTGTTGATCCTGAAAACTCCTTTGTGAAAAAAAAATATAGATATATATCTATAAAACTAGTGAAAAACACCCTTGCCCTTTACGAGAGAATTTTTTGATACATTAGTTCCTGAGATTTGGATTTGTTGGTTAAGTGCAATTAAGAAGTTCTTACTTACTTCCATTTTTTTTCAACTTGTTTTTAGAAAAGATGATGAAAATTCGTAACTGTACTCAATCTTCTAGTTAGTAAAGACTTTTATGGGAGTTGACCAGTTGGGAGAGCAAATTTTGATTTATATCCCCAAGATGGATGAGTTTCCTAAGGTTTATTAGGGTTTCGATGGTTGGAAACTGATTCGATATCTGATGAATTATGATGAGTGGGCTAAGTTCATGGATAAATATTGGTAGAGTAAAGCCAATGATTATAATGAACAGCAAAGATCGTTTTTTAAAGAATCAATCGTCCTTTCGAAAAAGGTGTCATCATATTTCCACATTTTTATTATTTCCCAGTATTCTCTATTTTAAGATTGTTTATGTAAGTATTTCTTTCTTTTGTTGTTTAAATTTTGTATTTATCGTTTAAATTGGTAATTCAATATGTTTTAGATTTTCTGATTATTACTTGTGTGAATCGAGAAGGGCTTCATTCATTTTATAAAACAATAAGCTTTTGAAACATAATTATTCAAGTCTGTGCTCTGGCATTATAGAGTATCGTGGGGCTGATGAGAACACCAGGACAATCTCATGTGCCCCACTCTTGCATCGCAGATGAGTGCTATAATGAATCTTGCATATCGCATGTCAGGGAACTGAATGTTGGAGTTCCGTCAGAAAAGTGGAGACTTGGATATAGTGTTGCATATCACGTAGTCACAGGGTATAATTTTTTTAGTTTAATGCTTTGTCAATATTAAGTATGGGATTACATGTACTTAAATTGATTTTCACGTATAATTAGCCACTTGGTGGAGCACGGAAACCATTCTTACTACAGTAAGCATTCAATCTATAATAACTTCAAACCTCTTGTAGTTTTATTTAATAGGTTTTTTTTATCATATCTTCAATATATATATTAGATCTGATTAAGCGATTTAACCAAATATTCGGTCCTCAAAACATATACCATTAGAATAAAATATGATTTCTTTCCTCTCACGAAGTAAATTGTTTTTAATTTGTGGTTTTCAAATATGAATATTTAAGATATCTTAATTAATCTGCATAAAGTAATATTTTAAAGTTTCGAAATGAACTAATGCAAAATAGAACAAATTTGGACGCGAGCTTTGGACAACGAATTATGAAAAAGAAACCCAAGTGTGTTCGGCTTTTTGAAGCCAATAAACTCAAATGGATATAATAAGTAAACTTTGAAGAATTGAGATATAAGAAACTGTGTGTTAATTGCACAGAATAAAATATGTAAGTATGTATATCTTTTTGGTTGTCAAATATAATAAATTTAACGTACATTTGTTACCCCCTTGTCTAATTTTTACCAAAAAATAATTAATTTAAATCATTATTTTTTAATTTATTGTTTTAAGTAAGGCACATACAACCTAATACTGCATAAAAAAGAATGATCAAGTCACCACTTTGGGAATTGCTTTCAGTAGTTATAGCGAAAACCGTACTTATTAGCATCTGGCTATCATATGAAATGGCTTTAGTTAGAGATTTTTTTTCGTAACATATCTCGACATGACATACATATGCAGATAACGAAAGTACAATAATTGTCTTAGAATCACTATCGGTAAGCCTTAAAAAATAATAAAATAGAATAAAAGAAAAAAATTATATTGAATATTACCTCTTGGAATTTTGAAGGTTAGAAGTTTCAGCCGAAAAAAAAATTAAACTTGCCTAAATGTTTCCGCCTGCTCAATATTATAAAGGTTAGTAACTAACCTAACCTTTATAATATTGAGCTACTCCACATAAATGAAAAGGGAAACTAGTTATGATTATATTAATATAAAATATTAAAATTCCTTTGAAAAGAAAAATATTGAAATTGGACTATTGCAAGAAAGACAAAGATGTACATGAGTTGAATCAATGTTTTTAATAACCATTACCACATAATTTTAGTTTTTCTGTCTTACAAAATGCGCACAGTCATAGAGTAAACGACAATTTCATTTAACTTCAGACCTTGTTTTTAAAAAGGTCATGTTAAGCAAAGTCAATTTTAATAAACTTCATTTCTGCCAAATCCAATATCTGTCTTTGAATTTTTGCCAGGAAAATTTTTTTACAGACTATCAATAATTTTTTTTACAATGAGATTAATATTGGTAACTAATTGCGTAAATGAGATACCTTTCATTAATAAATAATATTTATTAAATAAAAAATAAATACATTGGTGATTGGCCAATATAGGATACAAATAATTCGTACGGGGCTTCTTGTAGTATATAAATTATGAAGATGTAAATTAAACAAGATGATAATTTAAAATATAACATAGACTTTATATTTTTAGGAACCTTAGATATAAAACAAAAAGTATTCAGGTACTTCTTCACATATGGAATAATTAATTTTTATATAACATAAAAATTGAAAAAAAGTAGATATAACTTATTTGATATTGTATAGATGACAGATCTGTCGACGTTTAACGCTTTGCCTCGCAAAAAAATATTTTTAAAAATGTACTATTATGGATAACATGTATATAAGTACATATTTACATATGTAAGTATTTTCTTGCACAGTGAAATAACATATAACAGTTTAAATATAATTATAGAACATTATTAAAAAAATATGTAAGCCAGATAAATCATAACCTGTTGTATTTAATGATAATAAAAATAATCTCACATACTAAAAAAATATGGAAATGATTAATTGCTAAGCAGTATTAAGTATAATACTGATATCGTCAAAAGGTCATAAAATATTTCGTGAAAATACTGTCAGCTTTAGTAAAGTATTTTGAATTATTACTGTATCAAAGACTACAAACAAATAAAAGTTATAGAAAGAAAAACAACAATAAATCTTTATAATGATGCTCAGAGGAAAAAGACGATTTTCCAGTTTCGTGTAATTATAGTATTTATTCTTTTTTAGCATTAAGCAATACTTTCTAACAAATCAAGTGTTTTTCAGAATTAATACTCGGTATATTTCTAGATGAAGAAAATATAGCTTTTAAATGACCAATTAATTTTTTTTCCGCTAACAACAATAATGGACAATCGACTACTTATAAAATATTTAAATAATAAAAGTTGAGGGTTGAGGCCTTATAAAATCTGCTTTGAAAGTCAAGAAGAAATCAAGAGCCAGCTTATTCGCTCATGATATCCCTTAACCGTTCTCTCTTCCACTAATAAGAAACATAGTAATTAGATTTTAGATTATGTTTTATCGGATCTTTTCATATTTATTCACTTTTTAAAAGTGTAGAAGAAAATTAGGAAGACAAGGATAATGCCAATAATTGCGAAACAGATCAAACTGTAATTATGGAAAACAGTAAGTACAGCATCGACAAAAAAAAGTGTAAATTTTGTTTTGAAAAATTCCGATTGCTGACAGCCCCGATATAGGAATAGTTACCTTATTCGGAACAAATTTTCCGTTGTGCCAACATGCCACATATTCATTATGTACAGGCTGATTTGATAAACACTCTCCATATTTGTTTGCTTTAGTCTTCCTATAGTGTCGGGAAACAGAAACCAGCGAGAGAATGTTGATACACGGAGAAAATTAATTAAGCCCAGAGGCGATACGTGCCCAAAATAAAATTTAATGGAGTAAAAACCGAATAGGTAATATAAAGGATATTTCTGTTGAAATATCATATCTGATGAAGAAAACTCAGCTTTTCTTCTGAAAATTATGTAGTTTTTATAGCCGGATCTATATTCTTGTTATAAATCGTCCTTTCGAAAAAGGTGTCATCATATTTCCACATTTTTATTATTTCCCAGTATTCTCTATTTTAAGATTGTTTATGTAAGTATTTCTTTC